>NW_027362770.1:126945469-127205469 GCF_046119375.1 Phyllobates terribilis | reverse complement strand
TATAATTGTCTTATCCCATCTGTCTGTCTGTCTGTCTATCTGTCTCTCCTGGAAATCCCGCGTCGCTCATTGCTCCGGCAGCGGCCAATCAGCGCCGCAGGATTTCTGAAAAAAGATGGCGGCCGTTAGCGGCTCATCTGCGGGACGGAGCTCAGCGGCGATGCAGCCGGGAGATGAGTGCCGCGAGGCGCTCATCTCCCGGCCGGTAACAGCAGAAGGACCTCGACCGCTGGACCCATCTGCGGGACAGAGATGCAGCCGGGAGATGACCGACGCGAGGCGCTCATCTCCCGGCCGGTAGCAGCGGAAGGACCGCCGGCGTCGCTGACTTCCATACGGAGGGGAGGACCGGGGAGCGGCGCTGCGGGTCGGGATACTTCTGCTGTGAGTGCCCGCTCATGTCCCGGGTTCTCGCTGCGGAAGTACCCGCACAATCAGCGCCGCTCCCCGGTCCTCACCAAGACGATTCGATGATTGGTCGCGGTCTTCGGACCCGACCAATCACTGATCTTTCCGCAAAAGTTAAACACTACTGTGCTGATTGGTCGCGGACCCTGCCCGCGACCAATCACCGATTTGGGCGCCACATTTAAATACCGTCCGCGACCAATCAGCACAGCGGTGTTTAAATGTGGAGCCAAGATCGGTGATTGCTCTGCTGATTGGTCGCGGTTGCTGGCCGCGACCAATCAGCAGTACTGGCGCAAAATTTAAACACCGCTCTGCTGATTGGTCGCGGTTGCCGTCCGCGACCAATCATCAGCATTGGCGCCAAATTTAAACCCCGCTCTGCTGATTGTTCGCGGTTGCCGGCCACCACCAATCAGCGATTTTGACGCCAAATTTAAACCCCGCTCTGCTGATTGGTCGCGGTTGCCGGCCGCGACTAATCAGCATTATTGCCGCCAAATTGCCGGCCGTGACCAATCACCATTATTTGCGCCAAATTTAAACACCGCTTTGCTGATTGGTCGCGACCGCCGGCCGCAACCAATCAGCATTATTGGCGCCAAATTTAAACCCCGCTCTGCTGATTGGTCACGTTCGCTGGCCGCGACCAATCAGCATTATTGGCGCAAAATTTAAACCCCGCTCTGCTGATTAGTCGCGACCGCCGGCCGTGACCAATCAGCGATAGAGTCGCCAAATTTCAACACCGCTTTGCTGATTTGTCGCGGTTGCCGGCCGTGACCATTCAGCGATTTTGGCGCCAAATTTAAACACCGCTCTGCTCATTGCGCCCGGTCTGCCGCATGCATATTCTAGAATACCCGATGCGTTAGAATCGGGCCACCATCTAGTCTATATATATAATCGTCTTATCCCGTCTGTCTGTCCGTCTTTCTGTCTGTCTGTCTGTCTGTCCAGGAAATCCAACGTCGCTCATTGGTCCAGCAGCGGCCAATCAGCAACGCGGGATTTCAGTAAAAAGATGGCGGCCATTAGCGGCTCATCTGCGGGACGGAGATGCAGCCGGGAGATAACCGGCGTGAGGCGCTCATCTCCCGGCAGGTAGCAGCAGAAGGACCCCGACCGCCGGCGCTGCTGACCTCCATGCGGCTAGGGTGTCAAGGGAGGACCGGGGAGTGGCGCTGCGGGTCGGATGCATCTGGGAAATGACCGGCGCGAGGCGTTCATCTCCCGGCCGGTAGCAGCAGAAGGACCTTGACCGCCGGAACCATCTATGGGACGGAGATGCAGCCGGGAGATGACCGGCGTGAGGCGCTCATCTCCCGGCCGGTAGCAGCAGAAGGACCCCGACCGCCGGCACCGCTGACCTCCATGCGGAAGGGAGGACCGGGGAGCGGCGCTACGGGTCGGGATACTTCTGCTGCGAGCGCCCGCTCATCTCCCGGCTTCTCGCAGTGGAAGTAGCCGCACAGGCAGCGAAGCTCCCCGGTCCTCTTCAATACGATTCCGCTCCCCGGTCCTCACCAATACGATTCGATGATTGGTCGCGGTCTCCGGCCGCGACCAATCAGTAATCTTGGCGCAAAAGTTGAACACCGCTGTGCTGATTGGTCTCTGACGCTGCCCGCGAACAATCACCGATCTTGGCGCCACATTTAAACACTGCTGTGCTTATTGGTCGGGACGCTGCCCGCGACCAATCAGCGATCTTGCCGACAAATTTAAACACTGCTGTGCTGATTGGTCACTGATGCTGCCCGCGACCAATCACCGATTTGGGCGCCACATTTAAATAGCGGCCGCGAACAATCACCAATCTTGCTGACACATTTAAACACTGCTGTGCTGATTGGTCACGGATGCAGCCCGCGACCAATCAGCGATCTTGGCGCCACATTTAAACACCGCTGTGCTGATTGGTCACAGACGCTGTCCGCGACCAATCAGTGATCTTGCCGACAAATTTAAACACTGCTGTGCTGATTGGTCACTGATGCTGCCTGCGACCAATCACCGATTTGGGCGCCACATTTAAATAGCGGCCGCGAACAATCACCGATCTTGCCGACACATTTAAATACTGCTTTGCTGATTGGTGGCGGACGTTGTCCGCCACCAATCAGCGATCTTGGCGCCACAGTTAAACACCACGGCGCTGCAGTTCGGATGCAGCCGGGAGATGACCGGCGCGAGGCGCTCATCTCCCGGCCGGTAGCAGCAGAAGGACCTCGACCGCCGGCGCCATCTGCGGGACAGAGATGCAGCCGGGAGATGACCGAAGCGAGGCGCTCATCTCCCGGCCGGTAGCAGCAGAAGGACACCGACCGCCGGCGCCGCTGACCTCCATGCAGAAGGGAGGACCAGGTAGCGGCGCTGCGGGTAGGGATACTTCTGCTGCGAGCGCCCGCTCAGCTCCCTGCTTCTCGCAGCGGAAGTAGCCGCACAGGCATCGACGCTCCCTGGTCCTCACCAATACAATTCCGCTCCCCGGCCGCGACCAATCAGTGATCTTGGCGCAAAAGTTAAACACCGCTGTGCTGATTGGTCGCTGACGCTGCCCGCGACCAATCACCGATCTTGGCGCCACATTTAAATAGCGGCCGCGACCAATCACAGATCTTACCGACACATTTAAACACTGCTGTGCTGATTGGTCGCGGATGCTGCACGCGACCAATCAGTGATCTTGGCGCCACATTTAAACACTGCTGTGCTGATTCGCCGATTGGTCGTGCCCTCCTGTCGCGACCAATCAGAGATATTAACGCTAAATTCAAACATGCTGTCCGCTCCTTAGTAGAGATGAGCGTTGTTCTACTCGAACTGTTCGCCAATCTCAAATTCGAGCTGTTTTGGGCGGTGTTCGAGCCGTTCGGCGAACACGAACAATTTGAGAAAAATTCGGCTGTTCGAGGTTATGTTCGATAACTGTTCGTGCACCAAAATTATAACTGGATTTTTTCTCAGTAATGATGAAAATTAATGTTAATACGCAGTTTGAGTGTACAGCGGGGTGGGGGGAGGGGCAGGGGATGGATCTCTGCAGGAACAATGAAGATCTCCATTTTTTTTTCTCTTTCCCGCATTTGCAGTGGGGAGGTGCAATCTGTCAGCCTATCAGCAGCGCACACACGGAGCGAAGTGCTTTTTTTCACACAAGCAAGGGCATGTGTCATTGGCAGTGTATGTCACATGTCCTTGCCCTATAAGACCAAGCCATTTTCCCCGTCGCCACCATTTTCTCACTGCTGCAGCTGCGTGTTAGACGGCACCGCTGTTGCTGTGTGCACTATACCTTGTTAATTTCAAGCCAATTTTCGCACAAATATACAGATAGCTTGGGAGTAGGGAATAGTTGTGATTGCAGTCCTTTTAAGGACTAGGTTACAGCATTTCCTACGACTTTTATCAGGGAGGTCTGTGCTCTTAAATAGATAAGTTGTGGGAGTAAAGACTAATTGTAATTGGAGTCCTTTTCAGGACTAGGTTACATGAGTTCCTATCAGTTTTTGCCAGGCAGGTCTGTGCCAGTGCTGTGCAAGTTTTTTTCACAGCATTTGGCTGAATCTAGCAAAGCTAATCCTTTTTGGCCTATTGCAGAGTGTGTTAGTCAGTGGAGTAGCCTATCTGTGTTGCAAGATATAACACCTGTGTATAGAATACCAATTTTTTTACTGCACCTAGTGAAGTAAAATCTTTTGGGCATAGCATCATTCTATTAGTCCATCTATACTGACCTCCATCAGGTTGCAAACTGAATATAATTTTTTTCTGCATCTAGCTCTGAAAAAATATTTGGGCTTCTAGCAGTGTGTGGGACTTGGTCTATTAGTCCATCTATACTGACCTCCATCAGGTTGCAAATTAAAAATAATTTTTTTCTTCATTTAGCTCTGAAAAAATATTTGGGCTTCTAGCAGTGTGTGGGACTTGTTCTATTAGTCCTTCTATACTGACCTCCAGCAGGTTGCAAATTGAATACAATTTTTTTCTGCATCTAGCTCTGAAAAAATAGTTGGGCTTCTAGCGGTGTGTGGGACTTGGTCTATTAGTCCATCTATACTGACCTCCATCAGGTTGCAAATTAAAAATAATTTTTTTCTGCATCTAGCTCTGAAAAAATATTTGGGCTTCTAGCAGTGTGTGGGACTTGGTCTATTAGTCCATCTATACTGACCTCCATCAGGTTGCAAATTAAAAATAATTTTTTTCTGCATCTAGCTCTGAAAAAATATTTGGGCTTCTAGCAGTGTGTGGGACTTGGTCTATTAGTCCATCTATACTGACCTCCATCAGGTTGCAAATTAAAAATAATTTTTTTCTGCATCTAGCTCTGAAAAAATATTTGGGCTTCTAGCAGTGTGTGGGACTTGGTCTATTAGTCCATCTATACTGACCTCCATCAGGTTGCAAATTAAAAATAATTTTTTTCTTCATTTAGCTCTGAAAAAATATTTGGGCTTCTAGCAGTGTGTGGGACTTGTTCTATTAGTCCTTCTATACTGACCTCCAGCAGGTTGCAAATTGAATATAATTTTTTTCTGCATCTAGCTCTGAAAAAATAGTTGGGCTTCTAGCGGTGTGTGGGACTTGGTCTATTAGTCCATCTATACTGACCTCCATCAGGTTGCAAATTAAAAATAATTTTTTTCTGCATCTAGCTCTGAAAAAATATTTGGGCTTCTAGCAGTGTGTGGGACTTGGTCTATTAGTCCATCTATACTGACCTCCATCAGGTTGCAAATTAAAAATAATTTTTTTCTGCATCTAGCTCTGAAAAAATATTTGGGCTTCTAGCGGTGTGTGGGACTTGGTCTATTAGTCCATCTATACTGACCTCCATCAGGTTGCAAATTAAAAATAATTTTTTTCTGCATCTAGCTCTGAAAAAATATTTGGGCTTCTAGCAGTGTGTGGGACTTGGTCTATTAGTCCATCTATACTGACCTCCATCAGGTTGCAAATTAAAAATAATTTTTTTCTGCATCTAGCTCTGAAAAAATATTTGGGCTTCTAGCGGTGTGTGGGACTTGGTCTATTAGTCCATATATACTGACCTCCATCAGGTTGCAAATTAAAAATAATTTTTTTCTGCATCTAGAGCTGAAAAAATATTTGGGCTTCTAGCAGTGTGTGGGACTTGGTCTATTAGTCCATCTATACTGACCTCCATCAGGTTGCAAATTAAAAATAATTTTTTTCTTCATTTAGCTCTGAAAAAATATTTGGGCTTCTAGCAGTGTGTGGGACTTGTTCTATTAGTCCTTCTATACTGACCTCCAGCAGGTTGCAAATTGAATATAATTTTTTTCTGCATCTAGCTCTGAAAAAATAGTTGGGCTTCTAGCGGTGTGTGGGACTTGGTCTATTAGTCCATCTATACTGACCTCCATCAGGTTGCAAATTAAAAATATTTTTTTTCTGCATCTAGCTCTGAAAAAATATTTGGGCTTCTAGCAGTGTGTGGGACTTGGTCTATTAGTCCATCTATACTGACCTCCATCAGGTTGCAAATTAAAAATAATTTTTTTCTGCATCTAGCTCTGAAAAAATATTTGGGCTTCTAGCAGTGTGTGGGACTTGGTCTATTAGTCCATCTATACTGACCTCCATCAGGTTGCAAATTAAAAATAATTTTTTTCTGCATCTAGCTCTGAAAAAATATTTGGGCTTCTAGCGGTGTGTGGGACTTGGTCTATTAGTCCATCTATACTGACCTCCATCAGGTTGCAAATTAAAAATAATTTTTTTCTGCATCTAGCTCTGAAAAAATATTTGGGCTTCTAGCAGTGTGTGGGACTTGGTCTATTAGTCCATCTATAGTGACCTCCATCAGGTTGCAAATTAAAAATAATTTTTTTCTGCATCTAGCTCTGAAAAAATATTTGGGCTTCTAGCGGTGTGTGGGACTTGGTCTATTAGTCCATCTATACTGACCTCCATCAGGTTGCAAATTAAAAATAATTTTTTTCTGCATCTAGCTCTGAAAAAATATTTGGGCTTCTAGCAGTGTGTGGGACTTGGTCTATTAGTCCATCTATACTGACCTCCATCAGGTTGCAAATTAAAAATAATTTTTTTCTTCATTTAGCTCTGAAAAAATATTTGGGCTTCTAGCAGTGTGTGGGACTTGTTCTATTAGTCCTTCTATACTGACCTCCAGCAGGTTGCAAATTGAATATAATTTTTTTCTGCATCTAGCTCTGAAAAAATAGTTGGGCTTCTAGCGGTGTGTGGGACTTGGTCTATTAGTCCATCTATACTGACCTCCATCAGGTTGCAAATTAAAAATAATTTTTTTCTGCATCTAGCTCTGAAAAAATATTTGGGCTTCTAGCAGTGTGTGGGACTTGGTCTATTAGTCCATCTATACTGACCTCCATCAGGTTGCAAATTAAAAATAATTTTTTTCTGCATCTAGCTCTGAAAAAATATTTGGGCTTCTAGCGGTGTGTGGGACTTGGTCTATTAGTCCATCTATACTGACCTCCATCAGGTTGCAAATTAAAAATAATTTTTTTCTGCATCTAGCTCTGAAAAAATATTTGGGCTTCTAGCAGTGTGTGGGACTTGGTCTATTAGTCCATCTATACTGACCTCCATCAGGTTGCAAATTAAAAATAATTTTTTTCTGCATCTAGCTCTGAAAAAATATTTGGGCTTCTAGCGGTGTGTGGGACTTGGTCTATTAGTCCATCTATACTGACCTCCATCAGGTTGCAAATTAAAAATAATTTTTTTCTGCATCTAGCTCTGAAAAAATATTTGGGCTTCTAGCAGTGTGTGGGACTTGGTCTATTAGTCCATCTATACTGACCTCCATCAGGTTGCAAATTAAAAATAATTTTTTTCTGCATCTAGCTCTGAAAAAATATTTGGGCTTCTAGCAGTGTGTGGGACTTGGTCTATTAGTCCATCTATACTGACCTCCATCAGGTTGCAAATTAAAAATAATTTTTTTCTTCATTTAGCTCTGAAAAAATATTTGGGCTTCTAGCAGTGTGTGGGACTTGTTCTATTAGTCCTTCTATACTGACCTCCAGCAGGTTGCAAATTGAATATAATTTTTTTCTGCATCTAGCTCTGAAAAAATAGTTGGGCTTCTAGCGGTGTGTGGGACTTGGTCTATTAGTCCATCTATACTGACCTCCATCAGGTTGCAAATTAAAAATATTTTTTTTCTGCATCTAGCTCTGAAAAAATATTTGGGCTTCTAGCAGTGTGTGGGACTTGGTCTATTAGTCCATCTATACTGACCTCCATCAGGTTGCAAATTAAAAATAATTTTTTTCTGCATCTAGCTCTGAAAAAATATTTGGGCTTCTAGCAGTGTGTGGGACTTGGTCTATTAGTCCATCTATACTGACCTCCATCAGGTTGCAAATTAAAAATAATTTTTTTCTGCATCTAGCTCTTAAAAAATATTTGGGCTTCTAGCAGTGTGTGGGACTTGGTCTATTAGTCCATCTATACTGACCTCCATCAGGTTGCAAATTAAAAATAATTTTTTTCTGCATCTAGCTCTGAAAAAATATTTGGGCTTCTAGCGGTGTGTGGGACTTGGTCAATTAGTCCATCTATACTGACCTCCATCAGGTTGCAAATTAAAAATAATTTTTTTCTGCATCTAGCTCTGAAAAAATATTTGGGCTTCTAGCAGTGTGTGGGACTTGGTCTATTAGTCCATCTATACTGACCTCCATCAGGTTGCAAATTAAAAATAATTTTTTTCTTCATTTAGCTCTGAAAAAATATTTGGGCTTCTAGCAGTGTGTGGGACTTGTTCTATTAGTCCTTCTATACTGACCTCCAGCAGGTTGCAAATTGAATATAATTTTTTTCTGCATCTAGCTCTGAAAAAATAGTTGGGCTTCTAGCGGTGTGTGGGACTTGGTCTATTAGTCCATCTATACTGACCTCCATCAGGTTGCAAATTAAAAATAATTTTTTTCTGCATCTAGCTCTGAAAAAATATTTGGGCTTCTAGCAGTGTGTGGGACTTGGTCTATTAGTCCATCTATACTGACCTCCATCAGGTTGCAAATTAAAAATAATTTTTTTCTGCATCTAGCTCTGAAAAAATATTTGGGATTCTAGCGGTGTGTGGGACTTGGTCTATTAGTCCATCTATACTGACCTCCATCAGGTTGCAAATTAAAAATAATTTTTTTCTGCATCTAGCTCTGAAAAAATATTTGGGCTTCTAGCAGTGTGTGGGACTTGGTCTATTAGTCCATCTATACTGACCTCCATCAGGTTGCAAATTAAAAATAATTTTTTTCTGCATCTAGCTCTGAAAAAATATTTGGGCTTCTAGCGGTGTGTGGGACTTGGTCTATTAGTCCATCTATACTGACCTCCATCAGGTTGCAAATTAAAAATAATTTTTTTCTGCATCTAGCTCTGAAAAAATATTTGGGCTTCTAGCAGTGTGTGGGACTTGGTCTATTAGTCCATCTATACTGACCTCCATCAGGTTGCAAATTAAAAATAATTTTTTTCTGCATCTAGCTCTGAAAAAATATTTGGGCTTCTAGCGGTGTGTGGGACTTGGTCTATTAGTCCATATATACTGACCTCCATCAGGTTGCAAATTAAAAATAATTTTTTTCTGCATCTAGAGCTGAAAAAATATTTGGGCTTCTAGCAGTGTGTGGGACTTGGTCTATTAGTCCATCTATACTGACCTCCATCAGGTTGCAAATTAAAAATAATTTTTTTCTTCATTTAGCTCTGAAAAAATATTTGGGCTTCTAGCAGTGTGTGGGACTTGTTCTATTAGTCCTTCTATACTGACCTCCAGCAGGTTGCAAATTGAATATAATTTTTTTCTGCATCTAGCTCTGAAAAAATAGTTGGGCTTCTAGCAGTGTGTGGGACTTGGTCTATTAGTCCATCTATACTGACCTCCATCAGGTTGCAAATTAAAAATATTTTTTTTCTGCATCTAGCTCTGAAAAAATATTTGGGCTTCTAGCAGTGTGTGGGACTTGGTCTATTAGTCCATCTATACTGACCTCCATCAGGTTGCAAATTAAAAATAATTTTTTTCTGCATCTAGCTCTGAAAAAATATTTGGGCTTCTAGCAGTGTGTGGGACTTGGTCTATTAGTCCATCTATACTGACCTCCATCAGGTTGCAAATTAAAAATAATTTTTTTCTGCATCTAGCTCTGAAAAAATATTTGGGCTTCTAGCGGTGTGTGGGACTTGGTCTATTAGTCCATCTATACTGACCTCCATCAGGTTGCAAATTAAAAATAATTTTTTTCTGCATCTAGCTCTGAAAAAATATTTGGGCTTCTAGCAGTGTGTGGGACTTGGTCTATTAGTCCATCTATACTGACCTCCATCAGGTTGCAAATTAAAAATAATTTTTTTCTGCATCTAGCTCTGAAAAAATATTTGGGCTTCTAGCGGTGTGTGGGACTTGGTCTATTAGTCCATCTATACTGACCTCCATCAGGTTGCAAATTAAAAATAATTTTTTTCTGCATCTAGCTCTGAAAAAATATTTGGGCTTCTAGCAGTGTGTGGGACTTGGTCTATTAGTCCATCTATACTGACCTCCATCAGGTTGCAAATTAAAAATAATTTTTTTCTTCATTTAGCTCTGAAAAAATATTTGGGCTTCTAGCAGTGTGTGGGACTTGTTCTATTAGTCCTTCTATACTGACCTCCAGCAGGTTGCAAATTGAATATAATTTTTTTCTGCATCTAGCTCTGAAAAAATAGTTGGGCTTCTAGCGGTGTGTGGGACTTGGTCTATTAGTCCATCTATACTGACCTCCATCAGGTTGCAAATTAAAAATAATTTTTTTCTGCATCTAGCTCTGAAAAAATATTTGGGCTTCTAGCAGTGTGTGGGACTTGGTCTATTAGTCCATCTATACTGACCTCCATCAGGTTGCAAATTAAAAATAATTTTTTTCTGCATCTAGCTCTGAAAAAATATTTGGGCTTCTAGCGGTGTGTGGGACTTGGTCTATTAGTCCATCTATACTGACCTCCATCAGGTTGCAAATTAAAAATAATTTTTTTCTGCATCTAGCTCTGAAAAAATATTTGGGCTTCTAGCAGTGTGTGGGACTTGGTCTATTAGTCCATCTATACTGACCTCCATCAGGTTGCAAATTAAAAATAATTTTTTTCTGCATCTAGCTCTGAAAAAATATTTGGGCTTCTAGCGGTGTGTGGGACTTGGTCTATTAGTCCATCTATACTGACCTCCATCAGGTTGCAAATTAAAAATAATTTTTTTCTGCATCTAGCTCTGAAAAAATATTTGGGCTTCTAGCAGTGTGTGGGACTTGGTCTATTAGTCCATCTATACTGACCTCCATCAGGTTGCAAATTAAAAATAATTTTTTTCTGCATCTAGCTCTGAAAAAATATTTGGGCTTCTAGCAGTGTGTGGGACTTGGTCTATTAGTCCATCTATACTGACCTCCATCAGGTTGCAAATTAAAAATAATTTTTTTCTTCATTTAGCTCTGAAAAAATATTTGGGCTTCTAGCAGTGTGTGGGACTTGTTCTATTAGTCCTTCTATACTGACCTCCAGCAGGTTGCAAATTGAATATAATTTTTTTCTGCATCTAGCTCTGAAAAAATAGTTGGGCTTCTAGCGGTGTGTGGGACTTGGTCTATTAGTCCATCTATACTGACCTCCATCAGGTTGCAAATTAAAAATATTTTTTTTCTGCATCTAGCTCTGAAAAAATATTTGGGCTTCTAGCAGTGTGTGGGACTTGGTCTATTAGTCCATCTATACTGACCTCCATCAGGTTGCAAATTAAAAATAATTTTTTTCTGCATCTAGCTCTGAAAAAATATTTGGGCTTCTAGCAGTGTGTGGGACTTGGTCTATTAGTCCATCTATACTGACCTCCATCAGGTTGCAAATTAAAAATAATTTTTTTCTGCATCTAGCTCTTAAAAAATATTTGGGCTTCTAGCAGTGTGTGGGACTTGGTCTATTAGTCCATCTATACTGACCTCCATCAGGTTGCAAATTAAAAATAATTTTTTTCTGCATCTAGCTCTGAAAAAATATTTGGGCTTCTAGCGGTGTGTGGGACTTGGTCTATTAGTCCATCTATACTGACCTCCATCAGGTTGCAAATTAAAAATAATTTTTTTCTGCATCTAGCTCTGAAAAAATATTTGGGCTTCTAGCAGTGTGTGGGACTTGGTCTATTAGTCCATCTATACTGACCTCCATCAGGTTGCAAATTAAAAATAATTTTTTTCTTCATTTAGCTCTGAAAAAATATTTGGGCTTCTAGCAGTGTGTGGGACTTGTTCTATTAGTCCTTCTATACTGACCTCCAGCAGGTTGCAAATTGAATATAATTTTTTTCTGCATCTAGCTCTGAAAAAATAGTTGGGCTTCTAGCGGTGTGTGGGACTTGGTCTATTAGTCCATCTATACTGACCTCCATCAGGTTGCAAATTAAAAATAATTTTTTTCTGCATCTAGCTCTGAAAAAATATTTGGGATTCTAGCGGTGTGTGGGACTTGGTCTATTAGTCCATCTATACTGACCTCCATCAGGTTGCAAATTAAAAATAATTTTTTTCTGCATCTAGCTCTGAAAAAATATTTGGGCTTCTAGCAGTGTGTGGGACTTGGTCTATTAGTCCATCTATACTGACCTCCATCAGGTTGCAAATTAAAAATAATTTTTTTCTGCATCTAGCTCTGAAAAAATATTTGGGCTTCTAGCGGTGTGTGGGACTTGGTCTATTAGTCCATCTATACTGACCTCCATCAGGTTGCAAATTAAAAATAATTTTTTTCTGCATCTAGCTCTGAAAAAATATTTGGGCTTCTAGCAGTGTGTGGGACTTGGTCTATTAGTCCATCTATACTGACCTCCATCAGGTTGCAAATTAAAAATAATTTTTTTCTGCATCTAGCTCTGAAAAAATATTTGGGCTTCTAGCGGTGTGTGGGACTTGGTCTATTAGTCCATATATACTGACCTCCATCAGGTTGCAAATTAAAAATAATTTTTTTCTGCATCTAGAGCTGAAAAAATATTTGGGCTTCTAGCAGTGTGTGGGACTTGGTCTATTAGTCCATCTATACTGACCTCCATCAGGTTGCAAATTAAAAATAATTTTTTTCTTCATTTAGCTCTGAAAAAATATTTGGGCTTCTAGCAGTGTGTGGGACTTGTTCTATTAGTCCTTCTATACTGACCTCCAGCAGGTTGCAAATTGAATATAATTTTTTTCTGCATCTAGCTCTGAAAAAATAGTTGGGCTTCTAGCAGTGTGTGGGACTTGGTCTATTAGTCCATCTATACTGACCTCCATCAGGTTGCAAATTAAAAATATTTTTTTTCTGCATCTAGCTCTGAAAAAATATTTGGGCTTCTAGCAGTGTGTGGGACTTGGTCTATTAGTCCATCTATACTGACCTCCATCAGGTTGCAAATTAAAAATAATTTTTTTCTGCATCTAGCTCTGAAAAAATATTTGGGCTTCTAGCAGTGTGTGGGACTTGGTCTATTAGTCCATCTATACTGACCTCCATCAGGTTGCAAATTAAAAATAATTTTTTTCTGCATCTAGCTCTGAAAAAATATTTGGGCTTCTAGCGGTGTGTGGGACTTGGTCTATTAGTCCATCTATACTGACCTCCATCAGGTTGCAAATTAAAAATAATTTTTTTCTGCATCTAGCTCTGAAAAAATATTTGGGCTTCTAGCAGTGTGTGGGACTTGGTCTATTAGTCCATCTATACTGACCTCCATCAGGTTGCAAATTAAAAATAATTTTTTTCTGCATCTAGCTCTGAAAAAATATTTGGGCTTCTAGCGGTGTGTGGGACTTGGTCTATTAGTCCATCTATACTGACCTCCATCAGGTTGCAAATTAAAAATAATTTTTTTCTGCATCTAGCTCTGAAAAAATATTTGGGCTTCTAGCAGTGTGTGGGACTTGGTCTATTAGTCCATCTATACTGACCTCCATCAGGTTGCAAATTAAAAATAATTTTTTTCTTCATTTAGCTCTGAAAAAATATTTGGGCTTCTAGCAGTGTGTGGGACTTGTTCTATTAGTCCTTCTATACTGACCTCCAGCAGGTTGCAAATTGAATATAATTTTTTTCTGCATCTAGCTCTGAAAAAATAGTTGGGCTTCTAGCGGTGTGTGGGACTTGGTCTATTAGTCCATCTATACTGACCTCCATCAGGTTGCAAATTAAAAATAATTTTTTTCTGCATCTAGCTCTGAAAAAATATTTGGGCTTCTAGCAGTGTGTGGGACTTGGTCTATTAGTCCATCTATACTGACCTCCATCAGGTTGCAAATTAAAAATAATTTTTTTCTGCATCTAGCTCTGAAAAAATATTTGGGCTTCTAGCGGTGTGTGGGACTTGGTCTATTAGTCCATCTATACTGACCTCCATCAGGTTGCAAATTAAAAATAATTTTTTTCTGCATCTAGCTCTGAAAAAATATTTGGGCTTCTAGCAGTGTGTGGGACTTGGTCTATTAGTCCATCTATACTGACCTCCATCAGGTTGCAAATTAAAAATAATTTTTTTCTGCATCTAGCTCTGAAAAAATATTTGGGCTTCTAGCGGTGTGTGGGACTTGGTCTATTAGTCCATCTATACTGACCTCCATCAGGTTGCAAATTAAAAATAATTTTTTTCTGCATCTAGCTCTGAAAAAATATTTGGGCTTCTAGCAGTGTGTGGGACTTGGTCTATTAGTCCATCTATACTGACCTCCATCAGGTTGCAAATTAAAAATAATTTTTTTCTGCATCTAGCTCTGAAAAAATATTTGGGCTTCTAGCAGTGTGTGGGACTTGGTCTATTAGTCCATCTATACTGACCTCCATCAGGTTGCAAATTAAAAATAATTTTTTTCTTCATTTAGCTCTGAAAAAATATTTGGGCTTCTAGCAGTGTGTGGGACTTGTTCTATTAGTCCTTCTATACTGACCTCCAGCAGGTTGCAAATTGAATATAATTTTTTTCTGCATCTAGCTCTGAAAAAATAGTTGGGCTTCTAGCGGTGTGTGGGACTTGGTCTATTAGTCCATCTATACTGACCTCCATCAGGTTGCAAATTAAAAATATTTTTTTTCTGCATCTAGCTCTGAAAAAATATTTGGGCTTCTAGCAGTGTGTGGGACTTGGTCTATTAGTCCATCTATACTGACCTCCATCAGGTTGCAAATTAAAAATAATTTTTTTCTGCATCTAGCTCTGAAAAAATATTTGGGCTTCTAGCAGTGTGTGGGACTTGGTCTATTAGTCCATCTATACTGACCTCCATCAGGTTGCAAATTAAAAATAATTTTTTTCTGCATCTAGCTCTTAAAAAATATTTGGGCTTCTAGCAGTGTGTGGGACTTGGTCTATTAGTCCATCTATACTGACCTCCATCAGGTTGCAAATTAAAAATAATTTTTTTCTGCATCTAGCTCTGAAAAAATATTTGGGCTTCTAGCGGTGTGTGGGACTTGGTCTATTAGTCCATCTATACTGACCTCCATCAGGTTGCAAATTAAAAATAATTTTTTTCTGCATCTAGCTCTGAAAAAATATTTGGGCTTCTAGCAGTGTGTGGGACTTGGTCTATTAGTCCATCTATACTGACCTCCATCAGGTTGCAAATTAAAAATAATTTTTTTCTTCATTTAGCTCTGAAAAAATATTTGGGCTTCTAGCAGTGTGTGGGACTTGTTCTATTAGTCCTTCTATACTGACCTCCAGCAGGTTGCAAATTGAATATAATTTTTTTCTGCATCTAGCTCTGAAAAAATAGTTGGGCTTCTAGCGGTGTGTGGGACTTGGTCTATTAGTCCATCTATACTGACCTCCATCAGGTTGCAAATTAAAAATAATTTTTTTCTGCATCTAGCTCTGAAAAAATATTTGGGCTTCTAGCAGTGTGTGGGACTTGGTCTATTAGTCCATCTATACTGACCTCCATCAGGTTGCAAATTAAAAATAATTTTTTTCTGCATCTAGCTCTGAAAAAATATTTGGGATTCTAGCGGTGTGTGGGACTTGGTCTATTAGTCCATCTATACTGACCTCCATCAGGTTGCAAATTAAAAATAATTTTTTTCTGCATCTAGCTCTGAAAAAATATTTGGGCTTCTAGCAGTGTGTGGGACTTGGTCTATTAGTCCATCTATACTGACCTCCATCAGGTTGCAAATTAAAAATAATTTTTTTCTGCATCTAGCTCTGAAAAAATATTTGGGCTTCTAGCGGTGTGTGGGACTTGGTCTATTAGTCCATCTATACTGACCTCCATCAGGTTGCAAATTAAAAATAATTTTTTTCTGCATCTAGCTCTGAAAAAATATTTGGGCTTCTAGCAGTGTGTGGGACTTGGTCTATTAGTCCATCTATACTGACCTCCATCAGGTTGCAAATTAAAAATAATTTTTTTCTGCATCTAGCTCTGAAAAAATATTTGGGCTTCTAGCGGTGTGTGGGACTTGGTCTATTAGTCCATATATACTGACCTCCATCAGGTTGCAAATTAAAAATAATTTTTTTCTGCATCTAGAGCTGAAAAAATATTTGGGCTTCTAGCAGTGTGTGGGACTTGGTCTATTAGTCCATCTATACTGACCTCCATCAGGTTGCAAATTAAAAATAATTTTTTTCTTCATTTAGCTCTGAAAAAATATTTGGGCTTCTAGCAGTGTGTGGGACTTGTTCTATTAGTCCTTCTATACTGACCTCCAGCAGGTTGCAAATTGAATATAATTTTTTTCTGCATCTAGCTCTGAAAAAATAGTTGGGCTTCTAGCAGTGTGTGGGACTTGGTCTATTAGTCCATCTATACTGACCTCCATCAGGTTGCAAATTAAAAATAATTTTTTTCTGCATCTAGCTCTGAAAAAATATTTGGGCTTCTAGCGGTGTGTGGGACTTGGTCTATTAGTCCATCTATACTGACCTCCATCAGGTTGCAAATTAAAAATATTTTTTTTCTGCATCTAGCTCTGAAAAAATATTTGGGCTTCTAGCAGTGTGTGGGACTTGGTCTATTAGTCCATCTATACTGACCTCCATCAGGTTGCAAATTAAAAATAATTTTTTTCTGCATCTAGCTCTGAAAAAATATTTGGGCTTCTAGCGGTGTGTGGGACTTGGTCTATTAGTCCATCTATACTGACCTCCATCAGGTTGCAAATTAAAAATATTTTTTTTCTGCATCTAGCTCTGAAAAAATATTTGGGCTTCTAGCAGTGTGTGGGACTTGGTCTATTAGTCCATCTATACTGACCTCCATCAGGTTGCAAATTAAAAATAATTTTTTTCTTCATTTAGCTCTGAAAAAATATTTGGGCTTCTAGCAGTGTGTGGGACTTGTTCTATTAGTCCTTCTATACTGACCTCCAGCAGGTTGCAAATTGAATATAATTTTTTTCTGCATCTAGCTCTGAAAAAATAGTTGGGCTTCTAGCGGTGTGTGGGACTTGGTCTATTAGTCCATCTATACTGACCTCCATCAGGTTGCAAATTAAAAATAATTTTTTTCTGCATCTAGCTCTGAAAAAATATTTGGGCTTCTAGCAGTGTGTGGGACTTGGTCTATTAGTCCATCTATACTGACCTCCATCAGGTTGCAAATTAAAAATAATTTTTTTCTGCATCTAGCTCTGAAAAAATATTTGGGCTTCTAGCAGTGTGTGGGACTTGGTCTATTAGTCCATCTATACTGACCTCCATCAGGTTGCAAATTAAAAATAATTTTTTTCTGCATCTAGCTCTGAAAAAATATTTGGGCTTCTAGCAGTGTGTGGGACTTGGTCTATTAGTCCATCTATACTGACCTCCATCAGGTTGCAAATTAAAAATAATTTTTTTCTGCATCTAGCTCTGAAAAAATATTTGGGCTTCTAGCGGTGTGTGGGACTTGGTCTATTAGTCCATCTATACTGACCTCCATCAGGTTGCAAATTAAAAATAATTTTTTTCTGCATCTAGCTCTGAAAAAATATTTGGGCTTCTAGCAGTGTGTGGGACTTGGTCTATTAGTCCTTCTATACTGACCTCCATCAGGTTGCAAATTAAAAATAATTTTTTTCTGCATCTAGCTCTGAAAAAATATTTGGGATTCTAGCGGTGTGTGGGACTTGGTCTATTAGTCCATCTATACTGACCTCCATCAGGTTGCAAATTAAAAATAATTTTTTTCTGCATCTAGCTCTGAAAAAATATTTGGGCTTCTAGCAGTGTGTGGGACTTGGTCTATTAGTCCATCTATACTGACCTCCATCAGGTTGCAAATTAAAAATAATTTTTTTCTGCATCTAGCTCTGAAAAAATATTTGGGCTTCTAGCGGTGTGTGGGACTTGGTCTATTAGTCCATCTATACTGACCTCCATCAGGTTGCAAATTAAAAATAATTTTTTTCTGCATCTAGCTCTGAAAAAATATTTGGGCTTCTAGCAGTGTGTGGGACTTGGTCTATTAGTCCATCTATACTGACCTCCATCAGGTTGCAAATTAAAAATAATTTTTATCTGCATCTACAGTACCTCTGAAAAAATATTTGGGCTTCTAGCAGTGTGTGGGACTATTTGTATTAGTCCATCTATACTGACCTCCATCAGGTTGCAAATTCAAAATAATTTTTTTCTGCATCTAACCCAGCCAATAGTTTTGGCCTAATACCACAGTTTGGCCACTCAGCTCTGCTCGGTTACCATCCATTGTTTTTTTGTGCAAACAACTCCAGAGTTGTGAATTAGTTAACCACCAAAATGAGTGGAAAAAGGCCTGCTGCTGGTGGAAAGGGGAATAGGCGTGTTGGGAAGGGGAAAAAAGGTTGTGTCCGTGGGGTAGGTGTTAAAGCAACAGTAACATCTGCAGAAGAAAGACCATCTTCCAGCCAAACTAAAATGTCTACTTCTTTTAGCGGACAATGTGATAAGATCCCTTTCTTACGGCCACGCCAATCGCTACAAATTCCAGATGAGGCACAAAAACAGCAGGTGCTTCAACGGATATCAAGTGCTCCTTTAAGTGGGCTCTCCTCCACATCAACTTCAACATCACAAATACTCCAGTCCTCAAAGGTGTCACCCAAATCGCACTTGCTTCCTCACAGCTCCCAAATCTCCAGCTGCCCGTCTGAGTATGAGGTAGAACAGATGGTTGAGTCTGCAGAGCTGTTTACTCATACTATAGCCTGGGAATCAGAGGTCGACTCCAGCGCTTCTGTGAATCCAGACGAGGAAATGATCTGCACTGATGCCCAGAATCTTTATGAGTCGGATCCAGGACCAGACGCAGAAGGTTCTGACCATAATGTAGACCCTCATTCCCAAACTGTAACTCCTGTTGGTGGAGACAATGAGGAAGACGATGATAAGACTCAAATACCTGATTGGAGCGACAACTTTAGTTTTTTGTCAGGGCAGGAACAGGTTGGCTCTGAGGACGACGGGTGTGATAACGCACAGGGTGATGATGATGAGGTCGGAGATCCCACTTACTGTCAACCCACAGTCAGCCAAGAGATGAGGTCAGCAGAGGAGGTGGAGGAAGATGCTAGTGACGACGAGGTCAGGTTGCGCCTTCCTGGACAGAGACGTAGTACTGGAAGCACGTCAACAACTGCATCCTCAAACACAACTCTGCCTCTCACCACAAGTCGTGGTGGCTCTTCAGGTCGCATGGGTGCTAAGCCTTGCATAGCCTGGGCATTTTTTCAGATCGATAAAGATGACCCAACTCGTGTTATCTGTAACATTTGTCAGCAAAAGCTAAGTAGAGGCCAAAAAATACATAGTTTGAGTACTTCATGCATGAACCGGCACATGGACATGAAGCATAAGTTGCAGTGGGAAGCTCAGTGTGCTACAATGCGGCCTAGCCGGCCGGGCCAATCACCGTCTGCCATATCTTGTGCATCCGCGGCCTCTTCATCCTCTGTGACTGGGGGGACAGCAGTCACACCTGTTTTGGGGCGCAGACCTGCCACCTCTTTACCCGCAACAGCCAGCGTGATTGGCAGGTCATCATTTTCTTTGGAGGTGGTAACACCAGCTGGTGTTGAGCGCTGTCCGACATCGATAGCACCACCTTTGGATCAAGGCAACCTAACATGTCCGCCTGCATCTTCCTCACAGACCGGCAGTTTGCCGGGGACACCCTTATCAACCCCGTCTAAGCACAATAGCCAGCCCTCGGTCCCTCAGATGTGGACAAGTAAAAGACCATTTCCTCCTAGCCATGAGAAAGCTAAGAGGTTGAATTTCACCATCTGCAAGCTCTTGGCTACAGAAATGCTGCCTTTCCGCCTGGTGGACACAGAGGATCTTCGAGACCTTATGTCCGTCGCAGTGCCCCAGTACCAGATGCCCAGTCGGCACTACTTCTCAAAGAAAGGTGTGCCTGCGCTCCACCAGCATGTCGCACACAACATCACCGCTTCTTTGAGAAACTCTGTGTGTGACAGGGTGCATTTCACCACAGACACTTGGACGAGTAGGCATGGACAGGGGCGTTACATGTCGCTGACTGGGCACTGGGTAACTATGGTGACAGCAGGACAAGGGGCTGCTGTCCAAGTCTTGCCGTCCCCACGAGTTGTGCGTCAATCCTCTTTATGTCAAAGTTCCTCCACTGCTTCTGCCTCCTCAACCTCCTCTCGGTCTTCCACCTGCACCCAAAGCCTGTCTGGTCATGCCACAAGCTTTCTAACTGCGCAGAAGGGATCCTGCACACCTCCTTACTATGCTGGCAGTAGGGCTCAACGTCATCAGGCGGTTTTTACATTGAAATGTCTGGGAAATGTGAGTCACACAGCTGAGGAGTTGTGGTCAGCTCTGGAGAACCAATTTCATGAATGGTTGTCTCCACTGGACCTGAAACCAGGGAAGGCCGTGTGCGACAATGCTGCAAACCTGGGTGCGGCCCTTCGCCGGGGCAATGTCACACACGTGCCTTGTATGGCTCACGTGTTGAACCTGGTTGTCCAGCAATTTTTAGCCCACTATCCCAGACTAGATGGCCTTCTGCAGAGGGCACGGTCGTTGTGTGCTCACTTCCGCCGTTCGCATCCCGCAGCTCAGCGACTTACATCTCTACAGAAGTCGTTGGGCCTGCCACTTCACCGGCTAAAATGCGATGTGCCTACCCGGTGGAATTCAACTCTGCACATGTTGCAGCGACTGTGGCAGCACCGACAAGCCCTGGTGCAATACGTTCTGACGTATAGCCTGGGCCAACGAGATTCAGAGGTGGGGCAAATCACGCTGGAGGAGTGGTCTCAGATCAGGGACCTATGCACCCTTCTGCACAGTTTTGAAATGGCGACGAAGATGTTTAGTGCTGACGATGCCATTATCAGCATGACTATTCCGGTGATTTACATGCTGGAGCACATGTTAAACAGAATTCGGAGTCAGGTGGTGGCACAAGAGGAGGTGGAGGAAGTAGAGGAGGAGGAGTTGTATGCGGAAGGGCTAACATCTGCAAGGTCCAGACGGTCGGCAGCACCAAGGCGGCAGGCATGTGAGGGTGGGGGAGATGGTTTTACCAGGGCGCATGGTAGCAGCCAAACTAGTGAGGAAGGTGCAGGAGCCCAGGAAGAAGTGGAGGACGAACTGATGGAAGACTCATCAGATGAGGGAGACCTTGATCACATTTCTGTTGTGCGAGGTTGGGGGGAGAGGACAGAGGAAGGAAGCATGATTGTTACCTCGCCACCAACACAACAGGGACTTGGTGCTCCTGGATGCGCAACACACATGAGTGCCTTCTTGCTGCACTACCTGCAACATGACCCTCGAATTGTGAGAATTAGAAATAATCCTGACTACTGGGTTGCCACACTGTTAGATCCCCGGTACAAAAGTAAATTTGCAGAAATTATTCCTGCCATAGAAAGGGATGCACGCATGCAGGAGTATCAGCAGAGACTGTTGCAGAATCTTACATGTGCTTTTCCACAAAATACCAGTGGTGCACGTAGTGAATCTCACAGTTCCAACTTGCCAACCGTGGGACCGTCAAGTGTTCAGCACTCAAACCGTAACAGAACCACAGTATCTGCTGGTAACATCAATTTTGCGGAATCATTTCACCACTTTTTTAGCCCATCCTTTGCAAGGCCACAGGAGACAAGAAGTCTGACACATAGTCAACGCCTAGAGACAATGGTACAGGAGTATCTCCAAGTAAACATTGAAGCCACGACTGTGTCACTGGACCCTTGCTCTTTTTGGGCTTCCAATCTGGATAAATGGCCGGAGCTAGCCACTTACGCCTTGGAGATCTTGTCATGCCCCGCAGCCAGCGTTCTGTCTGAACGTGTGTTCAGCGCTGCTGGTGGTGTGCTGACAGATAAGCGCACGCGGCTCTCCACTGATAATGTAGACAGACTCACGTTCATAAAGATGAACAAATCATGGATCCGAAACGACTTTTCTACCCCTGTGTCATCCTGGGGAGAGTAAAAGCTTGATGATTGGTTAAAATCACCCTACCAACCGTTTTAAGCTTTCAAATTACTAATCATGTTTATCTGTATCTTGACTGGAAAATAATTTGGGCTTTGTAGCAGTGTGCAGCACTGATCCTATTAGGCCATCTATACTAAAGCTTCACCAGATTTAAAATTAAAAATAATTTTTAGCTGCATCTAGCCCGGAAAATAATTTTGGGGCTCCGAGATGCGCAAGGCACATAAGTGCCTTCTTGCTGCACTACCTGCAGCATGACCCTCATATTGTCAGAATTCGAAGTAATCATGACTACTGGGTTGCCACACTCTTAGATCCCCCAAACTTTTCGATCAACCTTTTCATTTTAATAAAGACCAAAAAAATGGTCATTTTTGAAATTATAAGCATTAGCAGGTTGTTAGAAACTGAAATCAAACAGTTTTCAACTCAAAACTTTATTCTAGGTGATGTTACATTTTCACATAGGACCCCTTGTTCGAAAGGAGCTTCTGAACTCTCTCGTCCATTGAATTTGTCAGGTTTTGGATGGTTTCTGCTTCAATTGTTTTGCATGAGGACAGAATACCCTCCCAGAGCTGTTGCTTAGATGTGAACTGCCTCCCGCCATCATAGACACTCCTTTTAATGATGCTCCAAAGGTTCTGAATGGGGTAGAGGTCAGGGGAGCATGGGGGTCACACCATAAGTTTGTCCCCTTTTATGCCCATATCAGCCAGAGATGCAGATGTTTTATGTGCAGCATGAGATGGTGCATTATCATGCAGAAAAATGATCTTGCTGTGAAATACACGGTTCTTCTTCTTGAACCATGGCAGGAAGTGCTGTTTGAGAAAATCCACATACATTATGGAGTTCATCTTTAGCGCCTTCAGGGATCCTAAAGGGGCCGACAATCTCTCTCCCCATGATTCCAGCCCAAAACATTACTCCACCTCCTCCTTGTTGGCGCTGTAGCCGTGTTTGCGTGGGGTGTCCATCAACCAGCCATCCTCCACTCCATCCATCTGGACCATCGAGCGCTGCACGGCACTCATCCGTGAACAAAACAGTTTTGAAATCAGTCTTCATGTAATGTTTGGCCCACTGGAGCCGTTTCTGCTTGTGTGAAGTGGATAGAGGAGGTCGACAGGATGGCGCATGCACAGCTGCAAACCTCTGAAGGACCCTGCATCTTGTTGTTCGGGGGACGTTGGAGGCACAAGCAGCTTCAAAAACTTGTCTGCTGCTATGACAAGGCATTTTTGCCGCTGCTCTTTCAACCTGACGTAATTGCCTGTAGGAAAGAGTCCTCAATTTGCCCTTATCAGCACGCACACGTGTGTACTGTGAATCAGCTACATACTTCTTGATTGCCAAGACACTTCATCCTGATCATCGCACAATGTTGATTGTAGTCATGCCTTGACCTAAACACTCCACAATTTGTTGCTTCTCAGCAGCCGACACATCCTTTTTCTTTCCCATTTTGGCAGAAAATGTAGGCTGCTTAATAATGTGAGAGAGCCTTCTTAAGTAGTCTTGCCTTTCATTGGACACACCTGCCAAACTAATTAGCACAGGTGTCTGCAATTGCTTACAGTGATATAAAGAGCCCTGACACACATCACCATCAATGAGTTTAACTGACAAACAAACAAATTCTTCCCTTATCACTCCTAAACACTTTTTGTATAATAATTTGGAACGCAGTGTACATGTGCTTTTCCACAAAACACCAGTGGTTCACGTAGTGAATCTTACAGTTCTAACTTGCCAACCGTGGTCTGTATGGAGTTGTTCAATAAAGGGCCCAAAATTAAGATAACATAGATGGGAGAGGTCTCTATGAATAGGAATTCCTAAGTATTTGATACCCTGTGAGGGCCAGGCAAAGGGAAAGTTGGACTGGATGGAATCCTATATGGATTTGGGGAGGGAGACATCGAGGGCCTCAGACTTCGCTGCATTGATTTTAAAATTTTACCATGTAACAAAGTGATCTATTTCAGCCATAACAGCATGGATGGATATATGTGATTGAGTGATATATACTAGGACATCATCAGCAAATAGAGAGCACTTGTACTCGGTGCCTCCCACCTCAATCCACCTAATATTGGGGTTATGGCGAATTGATGAGAGCAGGTGCTCCGTCACTAGGATGTATAAGAGAGGGGACAGAGGACATCACTGCCTTGTCCCATTGGTGATTGTGAAAGGTGATGAAAATGTTCTGACGCACCCCCTGGGCCTTGGGACACCCGGAGCCGGACCCTTTTTGGTGGATGCTGGTGGTTGTAGTCTTCGTGGCGGCGACCCAGTTCCGTGGCTCAGGGCGGTCAAACCAGTGGCGGAACTATTTATGTGGTTTTCATGTTTAAATGTCCGACTACGCCACCCGTGGATTGCGTTCAGAGTGAACCGCCGCTACAGGGCAGACCACTGAGGCTGGTGTTGTGGGTGCAGCAGAGCGTAGCATAACTCCCCACGGGAGGAGTATAGCCTCAGGGCAGTGTATGCGGAGGATGGGGGTGATGGTGCAGGGCAGCAGCAGTAACGACACAGAGTCAGTGATGCAGTTCAGGGCCTTTACTCACAGTTCTTATTATCCAGACCACGTCTGCAGGTAACGGCTGCCCACGTCGTACTGTGCTCACCAGGTGAGGGGCTCAGACAACTCCCAGATAACTTTGGAGCACTTCACAGGACCCCCTTTGTGTGTCCTTTGTCTGGCCTTTCTTACCAACACTTCTGTCCGGCTGCCTCGGGCCTCCTCTTGGTAAACTTGGCGCCAGTTTCCCTGACCCTATGTGGTGCCTTCCTAGCGGGTGTAGCGAGGGGCTGCGCCACATAAAATGTCAGAGCCTCCGGTTTCTAGCTGAGGGTCGTTTCCTGCCTCCACTAGTTCGGGGACCGGTCTCCCCCTTTGGCCTGACCCCTCCACGCAGGTGGATTCGGGCGTGCGGTGGCGACTCGCCCGTCCGCACCCCTGGGATCCCTTCATTCCTCGTTCCTGGAGCCTTCTCCGCTCCTCTTCCTTCCTTCTCCCTCTTCCAGGCCTGGGCCTCTGTTACTAGGCCCGCCTCCGGAGCAGAGCTCATGCAGAGCCCCTGCTCCCTGCCACTTCTGCTCAGACTTCTCTGCACTGAACTAAGATGGTGCCCACCTTTTATACTCCCTTCTCAATGCACCCAGGAACTGCTTCCTCCCTGCTCCTGCACTACAGGGTTCCCCTTCCTCAGTGTTCCCTCCCCCCACTCCAGCCAGGGACAGGGACTGTCGTGCCCATCTCAGGGGCATATTGGTCGCCCTGCCCCACGGCAATGTGGTGTAATGCATGCAGGTGTCGGGTCCTGATCCACACTCCATCCTTACCTGAGAGTGAGATATCACACCTCTGGGTGAGGTGCAATACGTCTGTAGCAACCGAGCCCTCAGGGTGCTACAGTTCCATTTATCTTCAGCCTAGGTGACGTATTGCGATACAGGGCCGTGATTTTGGCTATAAAAGGGTCCCCTAGACCCCTACCCCAAGCTTTTTAAGAGAATCATATATGGCGTGCCAGGAGACTCTATGGAATGCTTTCTCAGCATCCAACGAGAGTATCTAATTACAAATTTTTAACTGCATCTAGCCCAGGAAATACTTTGTGCCTAGTAGCAGTGTCTGCTAGTGAGCGGATTATCCTGGCTGTGAAGCAAGCTGCACCACCTGTAGTTTAGACACTTAATTTTTTCAAAGGAAATGCTTCGGGACCATGGGATACTTAGTGAAGAGCATCAGGAGGCACCCCAAGGCATAGGGGCTGGGACTGGCAGTAGGATGCCTTGCGGTGGACAGCCGAGCTCGATCCTTATAAAAGCTTTTTAACTGCAGCAGCTTTAGTGGACGCTACTGGAGCTGGAATTACCGCGGCTGCTGGCATGAGACTTGCCCTCCAATAGATCCTTGTAAATGGATTTAAAGTATATTCATTCAAATTAGAGAGACAATTTAAATTAAAAAGCTTAGAGCTGCCTCCACCACAGGGGGGCTCGCTCGACCCACCAGCGGACAGGCACCAGTATTGGGAGAGGGGGGCTAGCCGTCAGGGTTCACCGCGGCTCTGGCACAAACCCGGCGACACGGAGGTGGCACGGGCAGGAGCGGACTGGCCGTGTCGGCTTCTCACTTTTTGGATTTTAGAAGGGCATGACATGCCTATATCTGTGTCTCCCCCTCCTTTTACTCCTCCACCTCTTTTATTTTCGCATGACTATATGTACTTGTCACTTTTCCATGTGTTAGTTATGTCTTCTGAGCAGTTTGTCAGCTTTTGGACACCTTTGAAGGTGTTTTCTATGTGTTTCTATGTGTTTTTGTTTGCCTGCCATTGGTTTTAACGGTGTTCGAAGGTGTTCGACGAACAGTTCGACGAACAGTTCGGCGAACACACGGGTGTTTGACGAACCGAACCGAACTCGAACACTACGGGGGTGGCTCAACACTACTCCTTAGTAACACGGCGCGCAACATTTAAAACCCGCTTCTATGATTGGTAGTGGACGCAGCCCGTGATAAATCACAGAATTTCGCGCCAAATTTAAACACACACTCCGGCCAATTACCGCAAGATTTCAAATAGGTACGCCACCTTCGGGAGATAGCAGGGCTAACTCCGCCCATGTGGTCATGTGACTCACAAACTGCTCATAACGTAATGAGCAGGTTTTCTCAGTCACACTGTGCGAGGGACTTCAGTCAGACTGTGCCAGGGACTTCTGTCACACTGTGCCAGGGACTTCTGTCACACTGTGCGAGGGACTTCAGTCACACTGTGCCAGGGACTTCAGTCACACTGTGCCAGGGACTTCTGTCACACTGTGCCAGGGACTTCTGTCACACTGTGCCAGGGACTTCTGTCACACTGTGCCAGGGACTTCTGTCACACTGTGCCAGGGACTTCTGTCACACTGTGCGAGGGACTTCTGTCACACTGTGCGAGGGACTTCTGTCACACTGTGCGAGGGACTTCTGTCACACTGTGCGAGGGACTTACTTCAGTCACACTGTGCGAGGGACTTCTGTCACACTGTGCGAGGGACTTCAGTCAGGTTTACTGAACACATTCTGCCAGTGACAGCGCGCTGAAGAGATACTTCTTTACGCTTCCTGTTTTATAATGGGTCGTAAGCGAAAATACGCCATGGAGGAAGACAGAAAAGCAGCAGAAGCAGCAAGAAAATGACAACTTCGAGAGCAACAGACACCACAACATACTGCCGCCAGACAAGCCCAGGATGCGGAATCTCACAGACAATGTCGGAAACGGGAGACACCGCAACACACTGCCGCCAGACAACCCCAGGATGCAGAATCTCACCAAAAACGCCGGGTACAGGACACACCACAACACACTGCCTTCAGACAAGCCCAGGATGCGGAAGCTCACCAAAAACGGTGGGAACAGGAGACACCACAACACACTGCTGCCAGACAAGCCCAGGATGCGGAATCTCAACAAAAATGCCGGGAACAGGAGACACCGCAACACACTGCCGCCAGACAAGCCCAGGATGCGGAAGCTCAACAAAAACGCCGGGAACAGGAGACACTGCAACACACTGCCGCCAGACAAGCCCACGATGCGGAATCTCACCAAAAACGCCGGGAACAGGAGACACCGCAACACACTGCCGCCAGACAAGCCAAGGATGCAGAATATCACCAAAAATGCCAGGAACAGGAGACACCGCAACACACTGCCGCCAGACAAGCCCAGGATGCGGAATCTCACCAAAAACGCCAGGAACAGGAGACACCACAACACACTGCCGGCAGACAAGCCCAGGATGCGGAAGCTCACAGAAAACTTCGGGACCAGGAGACACCACAACACACTGCCGCCAGACAAGCCCAGGATGCGGAAGCTCACAGAAACATTCGGCAACAGGAGACACCACGACACACTGCCGGCAGACAAACCCAGGATGTGGAAGATCACAGAAAACTTCGGGACCAGGAGACACCACAACACACTGCCAGCAGACAAGCCCAGGATGCAGAATCTCACAGAAAACGTCGGGAACAGGAGACACCACAACACACTGTCACCAGACAAGCCAAGGATGCAAAATCGCACAGACAACGTCGGGAACAAGAGACACCACAACACACTGGCACCAGACAAGCCCAGGATGCGGAATCTCACAGATAACATCGGAAACAGGAGACACCACAACACACTGCCGCCAGACAAGCTCAGGATGCGGAATCTCACAGACAATGTTAAGAGAGGATGTTGAGAAGGCCGAACTTTTTAATTCCTATTTTGCATCTGTTTTCTCTCAGAAAGAAAATGTAACATCAACTGATCTTCACTGTCCTTTTAAAGGAATAGAGGAATCCAAGTTATCTGTAAACAGAAAGATTGTGAGGGAATATTTAGCTAACATAAATGAGTTCAAGTCTCCAGGTCCAGATGAATTACACCCCAGAGTACTGAAGGAGATCGTAGAAGAAATTTTAGAACCACTCTCCATAATCTTTGAAAATTCTTGGAGAACAGGAGAAGTCCCAGAAGACTGGAGAAGAGCAAATGTTGTTCCTATCTTCAAAAAGGGGAAGAAGGTGGACCCAGGGAACTATAGGCCGGTGAGTCTGACTTCTATACCAGGAAAGATCTTTGAACAAATTATTAAACAACATGTATGTAAGTACATGGATAAGAATGAAGTGATTCACCAGAGTCAGCATGGCTTTGTAACTAACAAGTCATGTCAGACTAACTTAATTTCCTTCTATGACAGAATCACTGACTGGGTGGATCAGGGAAATGCTGTAGATATAGTATATCTTGACTTCAGCAAAGCATTTGACAAAGTATCTCACACCATCCTTATTGAAAAAATGACCAAGTATGCAATGGACCAGGCAACTATTAGGTGGATTCATAACTGGCTTAGTGATCGGACTCAAAGGGTGGTTGTAAATGGCTTCACATCCAGCTGGATGAATGTCTCAAGTGGGGTACCACAGGGCTCCGTCCTGGGACCTGTATTGTTCAACATCTTTATCAATGATTTAGATGAAGGAATTGAGGGTAAACTGATTAAATTTGCTGATGACACAAAGCTAGGAGGGATAGCTAATACTAGAGAAGAGAGAGAGAGGATTCAAAAAGATATAAATAAACTGGAGCAGTGGGCAGCAACCAACAGAATGGTTTTTAACAGGGAAAAATGCAAAGTACTACATCTGGGCAATAAAAATGAAAAAAGAATATACAGAATGGGAGGAATAGAGCTAAGCAACAGTACATGTGAAAAAGACTTAGGTATACTAATAGATCATAGACTGAACATGAGTCAACAGTGTGATGCAGCAGCAAAAAAGGCAAATACAATTCTGGGATGTATTAACAGAAGCATACAGTCTAGATCACGTGAAGTCATTATCGGTCTTTACTCCTCTTTGGTCAGACCTCATCTGGAATACTGTGTACAGTTTTGGGCACCACATTTTAAAAAAGACATAGACAAACTGGAGCAAGTTCAGAGAAGAGCGACCAGAATGGTGACTGGTCTGCAAACCATGTCCTATGAGGAACGGTTGCAGGATTTGGGAATGTTTAGCTTGCAAAAAAGAAGACTGAGAGGAGACTTAATAGCTGTCTACAAATATGTCAAGGGCTGTCACATTGTAGAAGGATCATCTTTATTCTCATTTGCACAAGGAAAGACTAGAAGCAATGGGATGAAACTAAATGGGAGGAGACACAGATTAGATATTAGAAAAAACTTTTTGACAGTTAGGGTGATTAATGAGTGGAACAGGCTGCCACGAGAGGTGGTGAGTTCCGCTTCAATGGACGTCTTCAAACAGAGGCTGGACAGACATCTGTCTGAGATGATCTAGTGAATCCTGCTTTGAGCAGGGGGTTGGACCAGATGACCCAGGAGGTCCCTTCCAACTCTACCATTCTATGATTCTATGAATGTTGGGAACGGGAAACACCGCAACACACTGCGGCTAGACAGGAACACATAGACTATGTCGGCTGAATGAATCTCCAGAATCCAGGACAAACCAAGAACAACACGATCGACAAATTTATCAAAAACGAATGCTCTACCAACTAAGGCAAACCCAGCAGAACATTCAACAACTTGCACGTTACGTAACAGACAATGAAACTATAATTATTCAACACTACTGTGGGAATATGAATGTAGTTTGTTCTAAATGCGACTCTCTGAATTTCATCGAGGAAAAACCATCTGAGAATCAGTTTACTCAATGCTGCCAAAAAGGAAAAGTTATGCTACCAATATGTCACTACTCAGATTTGTTTGAGCAGTTGATGAAAGGAACGCATGAACACAGTAGAAATTTTATGGAAAATATCAGAAGTATCAACAGTTCTCATGCGTTTGCTTCATTTGGTGCCAACATTGCACCGCCCCCTGGATTTGGACCGTATTGTTTTAAAATTCATGGCCAGATCTACCATCACACTGGAACACTTCACCCAGAACTAGGACAACCACCAAAATTTGCACAATTATACATCTTTGATCCAAATGAGGCTACAGAACAAAGGATGAACCGAAAAGAAAATGAAAAGTGTAATGCAGAACTGATGAACCTAATTGCCGTACATTTACAAACAATCAGCCCATTTGCTGCCGCATATCGCATGCTAAAAGACGTCGAAGCTGAGGAGGAACAGAGAGCTATACAAAATGGGACGAAAATGCCTTCTATTATCATGGCCATTAAACAAGAACGTCAACAAGATCCCCGATGCTACAACAAACCACGTGTAAGTGAGGTCGCAGTTGTTTTTCAAAACGATGATGGAGAGCCTCCTTTTCAAAGGGATATATTAGTCCATCTTAAGCCAGACCAAACCAACCCTTTCGTTCCTAAAACACAAAGAATTAGCATTTTGCACAGCAACCTTGATGCTCTTCTGTATCCGCTATTCTTTCCAAGCGGTGATCAAGGGTGGCATGAAAACCTACACCAGCAAGTAACTTCAAGAAGAATTACACAACTACAGTACTACAGTTTTCTTCTGTCTGTCCGAAATTACTTCAATCCTATTTTAAACGGTGGGAAACTGACACAACAGTACTTAGTCGACGCATACGTTAAAATTGAAGCTAATCGGCTCAATTTCATACGAATGAACCAAAAACAACTTAAAGTTGAAGACTACTGCGTTCTTCAAGAACATTTGCAAAAACAATCCATTCAAAAAGGAATTCCAATTGGAAAAACAGTAATTCTCCTGTCGTCGTTTGAAGGTAGCCCCCACAACATGCAACAGCGTTATCAAGATGCAATGGCAATAGTAACAAAGTATGGAAGACCTGACATTTTTTTAACAATTGCAAAAAGAACTTCGGCACTCCATACATGAAAATATAAGAAATATTGTATCTGGACTAATGTCACTTTGAAAAATGAAGGTTTTTTGCGCATAATTTGGCCAATTTATGTGTGCCCATCAACCACGACAAGGTCACCTTCGTATGATGGGAAACTACGCTACACTACCACTGGATATGCCACTCTTGGGCTGTAAGCCTGTATGGACAATATGTCTCTGCTTGGGCTTTTAACCTACAATGTATGGGCTGGTAGAGCTAGTTAAAACCACCTGTGACTGAATGGGAGGGACACATGGTCAGAAAAAAGGCTGTCAAACTTCTAATAGTGTGAACACGTACCTGCTGCAATGCTCCAGGAGCGGGATCCCAAAAATGATTAATAGAAAAAAAGAGAGGGGTCGCTCACTGGTCTATTCGGGTGCTCTGAAGAAAAAAGTAATCTCAATTGCAAAAAGAACTTCGGCACTCCATACATGAAAATATAAGAAATATTGTATTTCATGTATGGAGTGCCGAAGTTCGTGTGGTAAAATTGATAAGGTAGCTTTATTCTTTGGGTCAGTACGTTTACAGCGGTACCACATTTGTATCATTTTTCTATGTTTTGGCGCTTATACACAATAAAAGCTATTTTATAGAAAAAAATATTTTTTAGCATCGCTTTATTCTGAGAGCTATAACTTTTTTATTTTTCGGCTGATGGAGCTGTATGGCAGCTTGTTTTTTGCGGGACGAGATGATGTTTTCAGCGGTACAATTTTTATTTATATGTGTCTTTTTGATCGCGTGTTATTCCCCTTTTTGTTTGGCGGTATGGTGATAAAGCATTGTTTTTTGCTTCGTTTTTTTTTATTTTTTTTACCGTGTTCACTGAAGGGGTTAACTAGTGGGACAGTTTTATAGGTCAGGTTGTTCTGGACGCGGCGATACCAAATATGTGTACTTTTATTGTTTTTTTTTATAATAATATTTATTGATGGGTACATTATATTTTTATTTTTGGTGGATTATTTATTTTTTTTTTTTTTTATATTTTTGCAATTTTTTTTTTCCACTTTCAGACAGTTTATACACTTTATTACTTTGTCCCACTCTGGGACTTTCACTTTTTTTTCTCTGATCGCCTGCATGGCACAGGAATGCAGCACCATCCCTATGCCATGCAGGCTATCAGCGGTGCACAGTGTGAAGATTGTTTGGAGATGCACTGCGCATGTCCAAACAATCTTCCTGCTGTCTGGTGACCCGGATGTTGTCATGATGACATCGGGTCGTCATGGCAACACCCGGGAAGCCTTTGCAGACTGCGCTGGAAGCCGGAAGAGGAGGTGAGTATCGGCGATCACCTCCTCTTGCCCCCGCAATGCCGCGATCGACTTCGATCGACTTCGATCGCAGCATCGCAGGGGTTAATGTGCTGGGAGCGGTGCAGGACCGCTCCCTGCACATAGTACCGGGTGTCAGCTGTGACAATCAGCTGACACCCGGCGGCGATCGCGCCCGCACAGCCTGTGTGCGCGCGCGATCGCGATGACGTACTAATACGGGTCCGGCTCTTAAGTCCCAGGGCACAGACGCGTATTAGTACGTCAGATGTTATTAAGGGGTTAAAGACATCAAAAATGGGCTTTTTGGAACAGTCGTAGCAATGGTACACGTCATAGAGTTTCAGAAACGAGCTCTCCCACATGCGCATATACTAATTATTTTAGACGCGGATTCCAAGTTTCACACAGAGGACGAAATTGACAACATAGTGTGGGCTGAAATTCCTAACCAAGAAAAGTATCCTGAATTGTATAATATTGTAATCTGTAATATGGTTCATGGCCCATGTGGTGTAGCAAATCCAAAAAGTCCATGCATGGAAAACGGAAAGTGTACAAAAGGGTTTCCAAAGCAGTTGAAACAGCACACTGTTAAAGATTTGGAAGGCTACCCATCCTACCGGAGACAACTGATTGATAACATTGTACACAACAAAAAGATTATAAATAAATCATGGATAGTTCCATACAACCCGTACTTATTAAAATGCTACAACTGTCACATCAACGTTGAAATCTGCGCTTCAATAAAAAGTGTTAAATATCTTTTCAAGTACATCTACAAGGGGCATGACAAAGCTAATGTTGAAACACAACAGAAAACAGTAAATCACGATGAATCATCACGGTTTGTTGACTCAAGATTAGTGTTGAGCATTCCGATACTGAAATATCGGGTATCGGCCGATATTCGCGGTGTCGGAATTCCGATACTTAATTCCGATACTTTTGCAATATCGTATACCGGAATCGGAAGTTCCCATAATGCAATGAGCCATTTTCATTTTATTCAGCCAATGAGGATCCTAAGAAGTGTGGGCACATCCTGTTAGGCATGTAGGCATCTTAACTAATGGCATGGCTGTGATTGGCTGCTGAAATGATGTCATGATGCACTATAAAAGCCGCCGCCGCCGCCATTTTGAACTCACTCTGCTGTGAATTCAGTTAGGGATAGGATGCTGTTGTTCTGAGGGACAGTTTTAGCTACCTATTTGGTCTATTCTGCTTTACCCAAGCTACTTTATAAATCGCTGTGCCTTGCAGTGCTAGTGCACAGTTCTCTGTGCTGTTCACCGCTTTCTGCAAGGTCTCTGTGTGTGAGTGCAGCTCACCCTGTAGTGTGTGCTTCAGCTACGTCTGGTTATAGTGCACTCAGTGTGTGTCACTACCTCATACATTGTCCTTTTTTGCCAATTCATAATTTTTCCTGATATCTCCTATTAGTGTGGTGGTTCCATCCGTATTCAGCTAAATTTGTTCCAAACACACTATATAGGAGTAGATAGAGAAATTTTTTTGGTCTTGCAGCGCTAGTGCACAGTGCTCTGCATCTGTACTGTTCACCGCTGTCTGTAAGGTCTGGTGTGTGAGTGCAGCTCACCCTGTAGTGTGTGCTTCAACCACGTCTGGTTGTAGTGCACTCAGTGTGTGTCACTGCCTCATACATTGTCCTTTTTTGCCAATTCATAATTTTTCCTGATTTCTCCTATTAGTGTGGTGGTTCCATCCGTATTCAGCTAAATTGGTTCCAAACACACTATATAGGAGTAGTTAGAGGAGCCTTTCTGCAGCATTGGGCCCTGCAGCCCCAGCCAGATTAGTATTAGCGTATTTTTTGCAGCCTCATCTATTGCATTGTAGGTTACCTTCCTACATTGTAATAGCTACAAAAAGTTTGTGATACTATCGTTATTACATCTTTAGGCACATCCAGTGTCTTTTTGTGACAAAAAAAAACTAAATAAAGTTCACCAAACACTCCACTTTACAGTTGTGTAGGCCACATTAGCTCATATTAAAGTCTAGTCCACACTTTATAAAATTAGTGTTTCTTATACCTGTTAGCAGCTGTTCAGGAATAAGCACACTAAGCCCTTAGTACTTTTCTGCCTATCTTTATCAGTCTACCAAGATGAAGAAGGCAGGGAGTAAGGCATGTGGTCGTGGGCATGGGCGTGGGCGTGGAGTTTCTGTAGGGAGAGGACGTGAGGATTATGTGCCTGCAGGGAGAGGACGTGGGGATTCTGTGCCTGCTGCGGGCACCAGTGACTCAGCATCCCCCAGTTTTACCAGGGAACAGTCCTTTATGCGCAGCTTTGTAGGAGCTAGCCGTACCCCACTGCTGCGGGAGGACCAAATTGAAGCCGTTGTTGGATGGATGGCAGCTAACGCATCGACTTCAATTATTTCCAGATCCTCTCAGGTCCTGAGCACTGAAGAGCACCCATCTGTCTCTTCACCACCTGCCAAATTGCCCAGGCAGTCAGAGAGCCCTGAACAGGAGCCATCTCTACTTCTGTTCTCTGAATCTCTTGGCTTGGAAAGAGGGGGCCAGCCAAGCAGAATTCGAGAATTTGAAGAAGAGGTAGTATGCAGTGATGCGCAACCGTTTTGTCTCTCTGAATCTGAAGAGGCGGGTGGGCCAGTGCCTATGGTCAGCAGCACACCTCAGTACGCATCTGATGATGAGACTCAGGTGCCACTTTCTGGTGCATACTGTGCTGTCGAGACTACCCAGGAGAAGCAGTTGTTTGAAGAGGGTGGTGTAGATGATGAGGTCCTTGACCCATCATGGCGTGAGGGACAGGAAGGTGGTGGGAGCAGCTCTGAGGAAGAGATTCCCCAAACAGCCCAAAAAGGAGGGAGAGGGAGGGGGCAGACTTGGTTGCCTGTAGCCTCCACTTCGGCACCCATTAGGAGCATGGCTCTTCCAAAATCCAAAGCGGGCGCTCCCAAGACTTGCAGTGCCTGGTCCTTTTTTGACACAGTTGCAGATGACATTTGCTTTGTCAAATGCAAGCTGTGTAATAAGAAGGTGAAAAGAGGGAAAAGTGTCAGCAACCTCAATATCACAAATATGTGGAAACATGTGCGGACCAAGCACGTGGTGGAGTTACAAAAACACACTGAAGACCTAGCCCAACCTACAGCGCCACCTACCACCTCTTCAGCTCGTGTTGTAGCCTCTTCCTCCAGCTCACACACAGCTGGTTCGGCTTCCTCACAGGATCGCCATGGAAGAATCTCTGGCACTGTTGTACAGAGACCCAGTTTAATTCCACCCACAGCACCACTTTCCCAGTCATCCTCACACTCCCAGGCCAGTCTACAGCCATCGTTAGCACAGGCATGGGAGAAAAGGCGCCCATACTCGGCAAACCACCCCCGAGCACAGGCTCTGAATGCTGGCATTGCTAAACTACTGGCCCTTGAAATGCTATCATTCAGGCTGGTGGAGACTGACACATTCCGTAACTTTATGGCATTGGCAGTCCTACAATACAACGTGCCCAGCCGATTTTATTTCAGCAGGCAAGCCGTCCCTGCCCTGCAACATCATGTGGAGGGAAAAATTAAACATGCGCTACAAAACGCCGTCAGTAGCAAGGTCCACCTGACCACCGATGCGTGGACCAGTAAGCATGGACAGGGACGATACCTTTCCCTCACTGCCCATTGGGTAAATGTTGTGGAGCCGGGTACAGATCTTGAGAGTGGCGCTGTACGTGTTCTGCCAACTCCAAGGATTGCAGGAATCCAGTCTGTACACATTGACTCCTCCTCATACTCCAGTTCCTCTGAATCAGTGCTGCAGGAGCTGTCACGGTCTACCTCCACATCGACCCGTGAACGGTTACCTGTTATGGTGACCAATATGAGCACAGCCGTGGCCAAACGTCAACAGGCCGTATTAAAATTAATTTCTTTGGGGAATCGAAGCCACACAGCGCAGGAGCTCTGGAATGCCATCAAGCAGCAGAGCGAAGTGTGTTTTGTGCCAGCGAATCTCCAGCCAGGCATGGTAGTGTGTGACAATGGCCGAAATCTGGTGGCAGCTCTGGGCCTAGGCAACCTCACTCACATCCCATGACTGGCACATGTGCTCAACTTGGTCGTGCAGAGTTTTTTGAGGGACTATCCGGATCTTGATGCACTGCTTCACAAGGTCCGCATAGAGTGCGCTCACTTGCGGCGTTCCAGCAATGCAAGATCACGCATTGCAGCTCTGCAGCGCCGATTACGTCTTCCGGAACATCGCATCATATGTGACCTACCCACCAGGTGGAATTCAACATTACATATGTTGGAGAGGTTATGTGAGCAGCAGGCAGCAGTAATGGAGTACCAGCTGCAGCAGGCGCAAAGAAGTCGCAGTGCGCGCCGTTCACACTTCACCACCACTGAGTGGGCCTCTATGAAGGACATTTGCCACGTTTTGCGTGCCTTCGATTATTCCACGCGGATGGCGAGTGCAGATGATGCACTAGTCAGCATGACTATCCCCCTTATCTGCCTGCTTGAAAAAACACTGCAAGCACTAAGGGACGAGGTTTTGGAAGAGGTGGAGGATGAGGAGTCACAAATGCCATCTGCTTCTCTACAGTCTGCGCAATGTGGTTCCTCACAAAGGCCTAGGCAGGGGACACTTTGTGAGGAGGATGAGGAGGAGTCAATGGATGAGGAAGACATCTGTCCAGAGGAGGGAGGTACACAATGCTCTAGTAGTCAGTATCTAGAGCGAGGGTGGGGTGATGCAGAGCAGGCAGAGATCACGCCTCAAGCAGGGGACAGCGTTTCTTGGCCAGTTGGCAGTCTGCAGCACATGGTTGATTTCATGCTGCAGTGCCTGAGAAACGACCGCCGCATCGCCCACATTCTCAACATGGCTGATTATTGGGTGTCCACCCTCCTAGATCCTCGCTACCGGGACAACTTACAAAGCCTCATAACACCGTTGAACCGGGAGCGTAAAATGCGGGAGTACCAAGACGCACTGGTGCATTCCATCATGTTCTCCATTCCAACCGAGAGCAGTGCTGCTAGTGCTTTACAAAGCAGCTCAGTGCGTCGAGGCAGTGGAGGAAGCTCTGCACAAAGAGGGAGCAGAAGCAGCGCCTCAGCACAAGGCAAGACCAGTATGGCCAAAATGTGGCAAAGTTTTGTGTCCCCGCCGCCACAAATGTCTACACCATCACAGACGGCTCCAGTCAGCAGGAGGCAACGTTTCCGTCAGATGGTGACAGACTACATGTCTTGCCCTCTTAGTGTACTCCCAGACGGCTCTTCTCCCTTCAAGTTTTGGGTCTATAAGCTAGATACATGGCCAGAGCTAAGTCAGTATGCATTGGAGGTGCTAGCTTGCCCTGCTGCTAGTGTATTATCGGAACGCGTCTTTAGTGCCGCAGGTGGTGTACTAATAGACCGTCGCATGCGACTATCCTCCGATAACGTTGACCGGCTTACTTTTCTCAAAATGAACAAGGCCTGGATCTCTCATGAATTTGCCAGTCCTCTTCCAGAATAAATAACTGTTGGCAAAAGTATCCAGGTCTCCTGTTCTGTTCATGTTTCTACCACCTGGACTGTAATCTCTGAGCTCCAACACCGCCAGTTGGCGCTCGGAAGTGCCGTCTGCACAGTCAACACTTGCTGCCGTGTCATTGGGGTTCAGTAACGTCAGCTGTTCCCCGGCTGTGCAGACGGCAATTTCTCCTGCTCTGTCCACATTCTCACTACTACAGATTTTAAAGTTGCTCCAATTACACCTCTGGCTCCTCTGTTTTCAGTATTATCCCTGAGCTCCAACACCGCCAGTTGGCGCTCGGAAGTGCGGTCTGCACAGTCAACACTTGCTGCCATGTCATTGGGGTTCAGTAACGTCAGCTGTTCCCCTGCTGTGCGGACGGCAATTTCTCCTGCTCTGTCCACATTCTCACTACTACAGATTTTAAAGTTGCTCCAATTACACCTCTGGCTCCTCTGTTTTCAGTATTATCCCTGAGCTCCAACACCGCCAGTTGGTGCTCGGAAGTGAAGTCTGCACAGTCAACACTTGCTGCCGTGTTATTGGGGTTCAGTAACGTCAGCTGTTACCCTGCTGTGCGGACGGCAATTTCTCCTGCTCTGTCAACATTCTCACTACTACAGATTTTAAAGTTGCTCCAATTACACCTCTGGCTCCTCTGTTTTCAGTATTATCCCTGAGCTCCAACACCGCCAGTTGGCGCTCGGAAGTGCCGTCTGCACAGTCAACACTTGCTGCCATGTTATTGGGGTTCGGTAACGTCAGCTGTTCCCCTGCTGTGCGGACGGCACTTTCTCCTGCTCTGTCCACATCCACTGTACTACTGATTTAAAACCTCCTCCAAATAGACCTCTGGCTCCTCTGTTTTCAGTATTTCAGTATTATCCCTGAGCTCCAACACCGCCAGTTGGCGCTCGGAAGTGCCGTCTGCACAGTCAACACTTGCTGCCATGTTATTGGGGTTCGGTAACGTCAGCTGTTCCCCTGCTGTGCGGACGGCAATTTCTCCTGCTCTGTCCACATCCACTGTACTACTGATTTAAAACCTCCTCCAAATACACCTCTGGCTCGTCTGTTTTCAGTATTATCCCTGAGCTCCAACACCGCCAGTTGGCGCTCGGAAGTGCCGTCTGCACAGTCAACACTTGCTGCCATGTTATTGGGGTTCGGTAACGTCAGCTGTTCCCCTGCTGTGCGGACAGCAATTTCTCCTGCTCTGTCCACATTCTCACTACTACAGATTTTAAAGTTGCTCCAAATACACCTCTGGCACCTCTGTTTTCAGTATTATCCCAGAGCTCCAACACCGCCAGTTGGCGCTCGGAAGTGCCGTCTGCACAGTCAACACTTGCTGCCATGTTATTGGGGTTCGATAACGTCAGCTGTTCCCCTGCTGTGTGTCCGGCAAATTCTCCTGCTTTGTCCACATCCACTGTACTACTGATTTAAAACTTGCTCCAATTACACCTCTGGCTCCACTCTGTTTTTAGTATTTACCCTGGGTTCCAGCACCGCCAGCTGGTTCTCGGTAGTTCCATTTGCTCTTGTACCTTCTACTACCCATCCGGGTTCCAGTACCGTCAGCTGGTTCTCGGCAGTGCCTTTGGATTAGGTGCCTCCTTCTCGGTATCCAAGTTCCACCAACGTCTGCTGGTTCTTGGTAGTGCTTTCTGGCACAGGTACCTCCTGCTTAGTAACCGAGTTCCAGTACCGTCAGCTGGTCTTCGGCAGTTCCATTGGCTCTTGTACCTTCTGCTACCCATCCGGGTTCCAGTACCATCAGCTGGTTCTCGGCAGTGTCTTTGGCAAGGGTACTCCCTCCTGCCCAGCCTGGTTCCAGCACGCCAGCTGTTTCCGAGTAGTGTCAACGTCACTTTGCCTCCAATGCGTTGTCCTGTCGTGTTGCGGTCGGGTTAGCCGACTCTATGGTCCCTGCAGTTTAGGTGACTCCTATGTGGGCTGCGGTATCTGGCAATGAAGGCTGGTTCCATAGTGCCTATAGGACAAGCAACCCCTGTAGGACTGTGGGTTTTGGTAACTGTGGCCGGCTCGCGGCCTTGAACTTTTTTTTACATGGGTACCTTCTGCTACCCATCCGGGTTCCAGTACCGTCAGCTGGTTCTCGGCAGTGCCTTTGGATTAGGTGCCTCCTTCTCGGTATCCAAGTTCCACCAACGTCTGCTGGTCCTTGGTAGTGCTTTCTGGCACAGGTACCTCCTGCTTAGTAACCGAGTTCCAGTACCGTCAGCTGGTCTTCGGCAGTTCCATTGGCTCTTGTACCTTCTACTACCCATCCGGGTTCCAGTACCGTCAGCTGGTTTCATGGCAGTGTCTTTGGCACGGGTACTCCCTCCTGCCCAGCCTGGTTTCAGCACGCCAGCTGTTTCCGGGTAGTGTCAACGTCACTTTGCCTCCAATGTGTTGTCCTGTCGTGTTGCGGTCGGGTTAGCCGACTCTATGGTGCCTGCAGTTTAGGTGACTCCTATGTGGGCTGCGGGATCTGGCAATGAAGGCTGGTTCCATAGTGCCTATAGGACAAGCACCCCCTGTAGGACTGTGGGTTTTGGTAACTGCGGCCGGCTCGCGGCCTTGAACTTTTTTTTACATGGGTACCTTCTGCTACCCATCCGGGTTCCAGTACCGTCAGCTGGTTCTCGGCAGTGCCTTTGGATTAGGTGCCTCCTTCTCGGTATCCAAGTTCCACCAACGTCTGCTGGTCCTTGGTAGTGCTTTCTGGCACAGGTACCTCCTGCTTAGTAACCGAGTTCCAGTACCGTCAGCTGGTCTTCGGCAGTTTCATTGGCTCTTGTACCTTCTGCTACCCATCCGGGTTCCAGTACCGTCAGCTGGTCCTCGGTAGTTCCATTTGCTCTTGTACCTTCTACTACCCATCCGGGTTCCAGTACCGTCAGCTGGTTCTCGGCAGTGACTTTGGCACGGGTACTCCCTCCTGCCCAGCCTGGTTCCAGCACACCAGCTGTTTCCGGGTAGTGTCAACGTCACTTTGCCTCCAATGCGTTGTCCTGTCGTGTTGCGGTCGGGTTAGCCGACTCTATGGTGCCTGCAGTTTAGGTGACTCCTATGTGGGCTGCGGCATCAGGCAATGAAGGCTGGTTCCATAGTGCCAATAGGACAAGCACCCCCTGTAGGACTGTGGGTTTTGGTAACTGCGGCCGGCTCGCGGCCTTGAACTTTTTTTTACATGGGTACCTTCTGCTACCCATCCGGGTTACAGTACCGTCAGCTGGTTCTCGGCAGTGCCTTTGGATTAGGTGCCTCCTTCTCGGTATCCAAGTTCCACCAGCGTCTGCTGGTCCTTGGTAGTGCTTTCTGGCACAGGTACCTCCTGCTTAGTAACCGAGTTCCAGTACCGTCAGCTGGTCTTCGGCAGTTCCATTGGCTCTTGTACCTTCTGCTACCCATCCGGGTTCCAGTACCGTCAGCTGGTCCTCGGTAGTTCCATTTGCTCTTGTACCTTCTACTACCCATCCGGGTTCCAGTACCGTCAGCTGGTTCTCGGCAGTGACTTTGGCACGGGTACTCCCTCCTGCCCAGCCTGGATCCAGCACGCCAGCTGTTTCCGGGTAGTGTCAACGTCACTTTGCCTCCAATGCGTTGTCCTGTCGTGTTGCGGTCGGGTTAGCCGACTCTATGGTGCCTGCAGTTTAGGTGACTGCTATGTGGGCTGCGGGATCTGGCAATGAAGGCTGGTTCCATAGTGCCAATAGGACAAGCACCCCCTGTAGGACTGTGGGTTTTGGTAACTGCGGCCGGCTCGCGGCCTTGAACTTTTTTTTACATGGGTACCTTCTGCTACTCATCCGGGTTCCAGTACCGTCAGCTGGTTCTCGGCAGTGCCTTTGGATTAGGTGCCTCCTTCTCGGTATCCAAGTTCCACCAACGTCTGCTGGTCCTTGGTAGTGCTTTCTGGCACAGGTACCTCCTGCTTAGTAACCGAGTTCCAGTACCGTCAGCTGGTCTTCGGCAGTTCCATTGCCTCTTGTACCTTCTGCTACCCATCCGGGTTCCAGTACCGTCAGCTGGTTCTCGGTAGTTCCTCAGCTTTCTTGTACCTTCTGCTACATTTCCAAGTTCAAGTTTTTTGAAATGGTTCTTGGTAATCACTCTGGATCTCCCTGACGAGGACCCTGAAGACGAGGACCCTGAAGACCAACCCTAAGAAGACGAGGACCCCGAAGACAACGACCCTGAAGACGAGGACCCTGAAGACCACCCCGAAGAAGACGAGGACCCTGAAGACCACCCCGAAGAAGACGAGGACCCTGAAGACCACCCCGAAGAAGACGAGGACCCTGAAGACCACCCCGAAGAAGACGAGGACCCCGAAGACGAGGACCCCCGAAGACGACGACCCTGAAGACCACCCCGAAGAAGACCAAGAAGATGACCCTGAAGAAGTTGACCAAGAGGACAAAGAAGAGAAGACAAGCACCAAGATACAGAAGAACAAGAGACAGAAAACCAAGAAGCAGAAATACAAGAAGCTGCAGAACAAAAAGCGGAAGAACATTAAGCATAAGACTAAAAATCACAGCAAAAGATAATATCTAAATTATAAGCAGAAGATGACTAAGCAGTGTATGGGGGTGAGTCCGTTCCTCCTCGTGGTGCCCCTGGAAAAGACCTGCTGCTGCAGGCCAAACTGAACGCGGACAAATCCTGTTGTAAATCTTTTGTGACGGGCAGAACGAAAGGTGTAATGTCCAACCTTTTATAGATAACAACTACAGGAATGCCTGTCACAAATAAGAATATGATGAAGAAGAAGAATATGAAGAAGATGAAGAAGTAGAATATGAAGAATGTACAAAAAAAGAATAATACGAAGAAGGTGAAGAAGAAGAAGATGAAGAAGGTGAAGAAGAAGAGGATGAAAAAGATGCTGAGGATGATGAAGGAGAAAGTGTGGGAGAAGTAAAAAAGAAGGTGAAGAGCATGGAAGTAGTGAAACATAAATATCTGACAAAATATAAAAATACTTAACATAGTCAATATTTCCGTAACTCAGAACGTCTTAAAAAAAATATTAATTCCTGCTATTCCATTTGATTGGGCTAAACCTCTATGCCTTTATTGTCTCCCCCACCTCCCCCAATACATTCTACATTATTCTTAGTTGTTTTTCTTCATGTAGAATTAACCTACAAGGAAAGAAAGGGTTTATCTTCATTCCGATATTTCTGTCCCATTGACTTGCATTGGTTTCCGGTATCGGAATCGGCGATATCCGATACTTTTTCGGTATCGGTCCGATCCAATCCGATCCGATATTTCCCGATATCGGAATGTATCGCTCAACACTACTCAAGATATGTCAGTGCTCCAGAAGCTGCTTGGAGAATATTTGCGTTTCCAATGCATTCACAGTCCCATGCCATTATACGTTTAGCTATTCATTTACCAAATCAACAGCAGCTTTATTTCTTTGAAAATACTCAAGTCGAAGATGTCTCAAAAACTTTAAGCACAACGTCAACATTAATGGAATGTTTTTTCCTGAACCAACGTGACGAAAACGCAAGGCAGTATTTGTATCGATAGATTCCAGAGCATTACATTTGGAATAAAACTTGGAAGCCAAGACAACGAGGACTTAGCAGAATAATTGGACGTATGTATACTGTTAGTGTCAAGGATCAAGAAAGATATTGCCTTCGGCTGTTACTACTGCATGTCAAAGGAGCTAGAAGTTACGAAGATTTGAAAACAGTTAATGGAGTATTGCACGATACATTTAAAGCTGCAGCTTTGGCTTTAGGACTACTATTGGATGATACTATGTGGACACTTACTTTAGAAGACGCAGTTACCCTACATATGCCTAAGAAACTTTGTGAATTGTTTGCCTACATTTGTGTCTTTGGACCGCCTACAAATCCGGCTCAACTTTGGACAAATTTCAAAGAGCATATAATTGAAGATTACTGCTTACGTCTTCACAACAAAAGTGGAAATTGTCAAAATTGCGAATCTTATGCCATGCAAGATGTCCAAAATATCCTACTACTGCATGGAAAAACGTTTTCAGACTTTAATTTGCCACAGCCTGCAAGTCAAGTTCCACAAATTCAAGAGTATGACGAAGCTTCAGATTTATTGTTGGCAACAGAGAAGAAAAACTCCTTAAATCAACAACAACGGATTGCATATGACACTATTGTGAGTGCTGTAGAAAACCAAGCCGATCCAACGCCAAAATGTTTCTTTATTGATGGTCCTGGAGGCATCGGTAAAACATACCTCTATGAAGTTTTAATGCATCACGTTAGAGGGTTGGGAAAAGTTGTATTGCCATCGGCTACAACAGGTATTGCAGCAAACCTTTTACGAGGAGGTCGCACTATGCATTCACTCTTTGGGATACCAGTTCCAGTCAATGAAATCTCAGTTTCCAGAATCAAACAAGACACATTTGCAGAAAAACAGTTAAACAGTGCAAATCTTTTGATACTTGATGAGTGCACCATGGCGCCCAAATATGCTTTGAGCTTAATTGACAGACTTCTGCGTGAAGTTATGACTACAAATATTGCAGACAAAAATGAAATTCCTTTTGGAGGTAAAGTTTTTGTCCTTGGCGGAGATTTTAGGCAATGCCTTCCAGTTGTACCAAATGGAACAAGAACAAATATTATCGAGTCCACCTTAAAACTGTCTGACCTTTGGAAAGAGTTTAATAAACTCCAACTAATTAACAACATGCGATCTTCTGACCCAGAGTACAGCAACTGGCTTCTTAAACTTGGTAATGGTGAACTTAGCAATGAATATAACCTTGGAGAAGACATTATTGAAGTACCAGAAGACATGTTGTGCACTGACTGCATCGTAAGTGATGTTTTTGGACAACGCGTTGAAATTGATATGAACGACCAAAGCAGTGTTGAGAGGGCCTCTTCCTATGCAATTATTTGTCCCAAGAACGATGACGTAGCTCTGCTAAATTCCCGTGTGATGGATAGAATGCCTGGAGAGTATAAATTGTACAAAAGTGATGATTCGGTGGATGTAGACAATGAAGATGAACGAGAGCATTATCCAGTTGAATTTTTAAATACTGTTACGCCATCAGGAATGCCATCCCACAGACTACAACTTAAAGTTGGAGCAATCGTAATGTTGCTGCAGAATCTAAATACAAAAAATGGTCTATGTAATGGAACTCGCCTTATTGTTACTGGACTCTATTCCCACATAATTCAATCAAGAGTGATCACTGGATCTGCAAAAGGAGATGAAGTGTTCATTCCACGCATTGATTTATGTCCTTCAGACACCGGTCTTCCATTTAGGCTTCGACGTCGACAGTTTCCAGTAAAACCAGCATTTGCCATGACAATAAACAAGTCGCAAGGTCAAACTCTACACCGTGTTGGCATATATTTACCGGAGCCCGTTTTTGGTCATGGACAACTCTATGTTGCAGTTTCAAGAGTTAAAATGAGATCCAATGTCAAGGTGCAAGTTTTGGATACCCATTTACAAGGAAAGTTGCTTACAGATAGTCCAAAAGTATTCACCAAAAATGTCGTGTGCAAAAATATTTTAGGTTGATATTGTTAAGAAATATATTCTAGGGTTGTACTTCTTTTGTCCGATGATTTATTTTAAAATATTGTTAGATATTCATGGAATAGTTGATATATTTCGATCATTTGTTTAATAATTTTGTTCAGTTCTATTAAGTTCTATAACCAATAATAGTTAATAATACACTGTGTTCCAAATTATTATGCAAATAATATTTTCTCAGATTTTCCCAAATTACCTATATGAATTGCAGTCATTGTAATTTTCCAGTCAAATAACTATTAGAGTACAATTGAAAGGTTTTTGAACAAAATGCCTATGATAACAGTATATTTTTTAAAAAATAAAAAACTCAAACTGCATTCAAAGTGCATGTTCCAAATTATTATGCACAGCAGAGTTTTCAACCTTTTCATTTTAATAAAGAACAAAAAAAAATGGTCATTTTTGAAATTATAAGCATTAGTAGGTTATTACAAACTGAAATCAAAGAGTTTTCAACTCAAAACTTTATTCTAGGTGATGTTACATTTGCACATAGGACCCCTTGTTCGAAAGGAGCTTCTGAACTCTCTCGTCCATTGAATTTGTCAGGTTTTGGATGGTTTCAACTTTAATTGTTTTGCATGAGGACAGAATACCCTCCCAGAGCTGTTGCTTAGATGTGAACTGCCTCCCCCCATCATAGACACTCCTTTTGATGATGCTCCAGAGGTTCTCAATGGGGTTGAGGTCAGGGGAGCATGGGTGCCACACCATAAGTTTGTCCCCTTTTATGCCCATAGCAGCCAGAGATGCAGATGTGTTATGTGCAGCATGAAACGGGGCATTATCATGTATGAAATGATCTCGATGGTCCAGATGGATGGAGTGGAGGATGGCTGGTTGATGGACACCCCATGCAAACACGGCTACAGCGCTAACAAGGAGGAGGTGGAGTAATGTTTTGGGCTGGAATCATGGGGAGAGAGATTGTCGGCCCTTTTAGGATCCCTGAAGGGGTAAAGATGAACTCCATAATGTATGTTGAGTTTCTCAAACAGCACTTCCTTCCATGGTTCAAGAAGAAGAACCGTACATTCCGCAGCAAGATCATTTTCATGCATGATAATGCCCCGTCTCATGCTGCACATAACACATCTGCATCTCTGGCTGCTATGGGCATAAATCAGCAGTATTGGCCAAATTTAAACACCGCTCTGCTGATTGGTCGCGGTTGCCAGCCGCGACCAATCAGCAGTATTGGCGCCAAATTTAAACCTCGCTCTGCTGATTGGACGCGACCGCCGGCCACGACCGATCAGCGATTTTGGCGCCAAATTTAAACACCGTTCTGCTGATTGGTCACGACTGCCGGCCGCGACTGATCAGCAGTATTGGCGCCAAATTTAAACACCGCTCTGCTGATTGGTCACGACCGCCGGCAGCGACCAATCTGCGATATTGGCGCCAAATTTAAACACCGCTCTGCTGATTGGTCGTGTTGGCCGGCCGCGACCAATCAGCAGTATTGGCGCCAAATTTAAACCTCGCTCTGCTGATTGGTCGCGACCGCCGGCCGCGACCAATCAGCGATTTTGGCACCAAATTTAAACACCACTCTGCTGATTGGTCGAGACCGCCAGTCGCGAACAATCAGCAGTATTGGCGCCAAATTTAAACACTGCTCTGCTGATTGGTCACGATTTTGGCGCCAAATTTAAACCTCGCTCTGCTGATTGGTCGCGACCGCCGGCCGCAACCAATCAGCAGTATTGGCGCCAAATGTAAACACCGCTCTGATGATTGGTCACGGTCGCCGGCCGCGACCAATCTGCAGAATAGGCGCCAAATTTAAACACCGCTTTGCTGATTGGGTGCGACCGCCGGCCCCGAGTAATCAGCAGTAATGGCGCCAAAATTTAAACACCGCTCTGCTGATTGGTCGCAATTTTGGCGCCAAATTTAAACCTCGCTCTGCTGATTGATCGCGACCGCCGGCCGTGACCAATCAGCATTATTTGCACCAAATTTAAACCCTGCTCTGCTGATTGGTCGCGGTTGCCGGCCTCGACCAATCAGCAGTATTGGTGCCAAATTTAAACCCCGCTCTGCCCAGCTGCGACCAATCAGCGATATTGGCACCAAATTTAAACACCGGTTTGCTGATTGGTCGCGGTCGCCGGCCGCGACCAATCAGCATTATTGGCGGAAAATTTAAACACCGCCCTGCTGATTGGTCGCGGTTGCCGGCCGCGACTAATCAGCAGTATTGGCGCCAAATTTAATCCCCGCTCTGCTGATTGGTCACGGCCAATCAGCATTATTGGGGCCAAATTTAAACACCGCTCTGCTGATTAGTCGCGACTGCTGGCCGTGACCAATCAACGATATTGGCGCCAAATTTAAACACCGCTTTGGTGATTGGTTGCGGTCGCGACTAATCAGCGATTTTGGCACCAAATTTAAACACGCTCTCCAGTCCTCACTAACACGGTTCGCTGATTGGTCGCGGCCGCCGCCCGCGACCAATCACCGATATTGCCGCCAAATTTAAACACCGCTTTGCTGATTGATCGCGGTTGCCGGCCGCGACCAATCAGCGCTTTTGGCACCAAATTTAAACTCCGCTCTGCTAATTGCGCCCGGTCGGCCGCATACATATTCTAGAATACCCGATGCGTTAGAATCGGGCCACCATCTAGTATATAATAAACAGACTGCTCCTGAGGGCATGCAGAATAATGCACACCCTGTCCTAGGAGTTTACAATCTAATATACAATATACAGGCTCCTCCTGAGGGCATGCAGAATAATGTACATCCTTGTCCTAGGAGCTTACAATCTAATATACAATATACTGGCTGCTCCTGAGGGCATGCAGAATAGTGTACACCCTGTCCTAGGAGCTTACAATCTAATATATAATAAACAGACTGCTCCTGAGGGCATGCAGAATAATGCACACCCTATCCTAGGAGTTTACAATCTAATACACAATATACAGGCTGCTCCTGAGGGCATGCAGAATAATGTACACCCTGTCCTAGGAGCTTACAATCTAATATACAATATACAGGCTGGTCCTGAGGGCATGCAGAATAATGTACACCCTGTCCTAAGAGCTTACAATCTAATATACAATATACAGGCTGCTCCTGAGGGCATGCAGAATAATGTACACCCTGTCCTAGGAGCTTACAATCTAATATACAATATACAGGCTGCTCCTGAGGGCATGCAGAATAATGTACACCCTGTCCTAGGAGCTTACAATCTAATATACAATATACAGGCTGCTCCTGAGGGCATGCAGAATAATAAACAACCTGTCCTAGGAGCTTACAATCTAATATACAATATACAGGCTGCTCCTGAGGGCATGCAGAATAATAAACAACCTGTCCTAGGAGCTTACAATCTAATATACAGTATACAGACTGCTCCTGAGGGCATGCAGAATAATGCACACCCTGTCCTAGGAGCTTACAATCTAATATACAGTATACAGGCTGCTCCTGAGGGCATGCAGAATAATGTACACCCTGTCCTAGGAGCTTACAATCTAATATATAAAATACAGGCTGCTCCTGAGGGCATGCAGAATAATGCACAACCTGTCCTAGGAGCTTACAATCTAATATACAATATACAGGCTGCTCCAGAAGGCATGCAGAATAAGGCACACACTGTCCTAGGAGCTTGCAATCTAATATATATAATTATATATCTATATATAAGCAGCTTGAGAAAGGTTCTGTAACCGAAACGTTGCCTTTTGGGCTCATTAAAGCTGCAGAAGAGAGAGGTTCACCAATGGCAGTATGGCTCTCCCTGATTGTTCCAGGTGCGGTAGAGAAGTGATCAGGATCCAGCAGGTATGATCATCGGTCTGTCCAATACGAGAAGTGAGCTGCAGTCTGCAGCTGAAGAGATTCAGTAACCCGTGCTCTGGTCTCTCCAGGATGTCTAATGCTGGGAGGAGCAGTCAGCAGTACTCAGCGGCACTAGCACATGACATGCTGCAGCACGGAAGCTCACACATGTTAGTGCTACCGATTACTATTCACCGCTCCTCCCAGCATTAGACATGCCGGCAGAGTGCACGGGTCACTGAATCTCTTCTGCTGCAGTGAAGACAGCAGCTCATTTCTCGTACTGACAGAATGCTGATCATTCCTGCTGGATCCCCTTGTCACTACAATACCGCAACTGGAACAACCAGGGAGAGTGGTGCTGCTGTTGGTAAGTCTAACAGTGATTGGCAGCTGCGCAGCCAATCAGTGTTAGTTTTGTTTGTGGCCTCTTCCATGCAGTGACAGCAGAGCTGAGGTAATGAGCCATGCTGTGCTAAGCAACAGTGCTCCTCCCCCACTGTGTCACAGGCTGACAGTAAGAAGCACAGGGAGATGGATTGCTGCATGCTACATCACTCACCAATGGTTAGATATATGTAACTGAGCAGGATTATCACCCATAACTAAGTGAGCCCCCGCCAACAAAGTGAGTGTCACTCATTGGTGATAGAGGGTGAGATGGCTCAGTCACTAAGGGAGGATTTCACTCAATTGTTTGTTTCTTTGTTTCCCCCCTGACTGACTGAGCCTCCCCTGTATCACCCCTGACTGTGCCTCCCCTGTATCACCCCTGACTGAGCCTCCCCTTGATCACCCCTGACTGACTGAGCCACCCTGTATCACCCCTGACTGACTCCCCCGTGTATCACCCCTGACTGATATAATGTCCCCATTTTGGTATAATGTCCACCATCCTGGTGTAATGTCACCCATCCTGGTATATTATTATCCAAATTCTGTTATATTGTCCCCATCCTAATATAATGTCCGCCATCCTAATATAATGTCCCCCATCCTGGTACAATGTCGCCTTCCTGGTATAATGTCCTCCATCCTGGTATAATGTCTCCCATCCTTGTATAATGTCCATGTGGTGCCCCTGCGGGTCCAGTGGCCACAGAGGTACTGCATCTCACCAAGAGGTGTGGTGTGGTACCCCACTCTCAGGTAAGGACGGAGTACTACCCGGGACCCACACACCCACATCCAATACATTCCACTTCAGGAGGGAAGGGCGAGATTGCTCCTAAGGGAGAACACAGTCCCTGGTCCCTAGCTGGAGGGTGGAACTAGGTAGAGGGGGTGGGTGGAGGAAGAAGTTCAGTGGAGCACAGATAGAAAGGGTATAAAAGGCAGATAGAAACATCTAGAAGGATCCAGTCCTGCTCAGGAGAGCAGTGCAGAAGGGTCCATGCTCCTGGCTCCAATGCTTGGAGCAGGAGTTCAGTGGAGAGAGAGGAGTCAGGCCTAGTGAGAGAGGCCCAGGAGGAGAGTGAGGAGAGGAGAGAGGAGCAGTGGGACATGCTCCAGAGAGACAGAAGGGATCCCAGGGACTTGGCGAGTACAGGATGCCACCCATGCGCCCGAATTCATGCTGACATGGAGGGATCAGGCTGCAGAAGGGGATCGGCCCCAGACTAGAGGAGAACAATCAGGCTCAGCTAGCCAACTGGAGGCTGCTGCATTTTCAAGGTGTTGCAGCCAAAATCCAAAATTACATTGCCGAAAAGGTGGCCACATAGGGTTCAGGGGACTGAGAGCAAGTCGCCCGACAAGGCCCGAGGCCACTGGTTTGGGACACTGATTGTGAGGTGCAGGGCAGGAGGATAAGAGCCAGCGCAGTGAGACGACCTGGAAAGGTATATAGAACGTGGTCCCGTCCAAGTGCTCCTGAGATACCTGAGAGTTTGCTGGATCACTACCCCGGAGGACACAGAACAACGTGGGCAGTTGCACACAGATGACTGTAAACCTGAAGAACTTAGCAACTGTGAGTAAAACCTGAGAACTGTACCCCACTGTGTCCTTGAATAATTGCTGCGGCATCACCTGCATTACACCACACCAACAACATCTACCTCCACAATTCATCATATACTGCCCTGGGGCTTAACTCTGCCTGTAGAGAGATGAACCAACTCTGCTGCGTCACCATCAGCTCCAGTGAATCTGCACTGCAGCGGCGGCCCCATATAGCCGCATACCACAGGTGGCGTCACGAATATTATCTACAAAAACTTTATTCCCATTTTACTTTTACTTTAATTGACCGCCCTGGGTCATGGACTGGGTCACTGCCACCATAACATCCCCATCACCGATCAGCCCGGCTACCAAGTACCCCACGGCCCAGAGGGCGCGTCATCCGCCAACCTGGTATAATGTCCTCCATCCTAATATAATGTCCCCATCCTAGTATAATGTCCCCCATCCTGATACAATGTTCCCCATCCTGATATAATGTCCCCCATCCTGATATAATGTTAGCCATGCTAATATAATGTCCGTCATCCTGGTATAATGTTAGGGGTAAAATTTGATAAATATGGAATAGTGGAGTTGAAGTGAGTGCACAAGATTTGGCTCAAATTTTGCCATTTTTGATAAATGTGAACCATTGTGTTTTTATGTCACACCACAATATTAGCATATTTCATCTCACAATTGATGGGCTTGTATTATTTCTATGTAGCTACATAGTGGGCCCCAGGAATGATTTTCTCTGGTGGGCCAAGGCACACCAAAACGATGCTGGGTGTAATAAAGAGATCAGCCTTCAGAGAACTGGTAGATCTCTAACAAATAAACCAGTGATTTTATCAAAACTACAGAAACCAGCCCAGTAAGTGACACATCACTAGAATCAGGATATCTGCCCCTTTATAATGCTGCTCTAAGATGAAGTAGCAGAAAGCTGGTTGACAAGATTTCCTTTAAGTTCAATTATACCCTAAGTGGCTCAGTGGTTAGCACTGCAGCCTTGCAGCACTGGGATCCTGGATTCAAATCCCCCGAGGACAACATCTGCAAGGAGTTTGTACGTTCTCCCCATGTTTGTGTGGGTTTCCTCCAGGTTCTCCGGTTTCCTCCCACATTCCAAAGACATACTAATTAGAGATGAGCGGTGTTCGACTCGAACTGTTCGCCAATCTCAAATTCAAGCTGTTTTGGGCGGTGTTCGAGACGTTCGACGAACCGATATGTTCGATAACTGTTCGTGCACCAAAATCGTAACTGGATTTTTTCACAGTAATACTGTTAATCAATGTTAATAGACAGTTTCAGTGAAGAGTGGGCGGGGGGAGGGGCAGGGGATGGATCTCTGTATCAATAATGCCGATCTCCATTTTTTTTTCTTTCCCGCATTTACAGTGGGGAGGTGCAGTCTGTCAGCCTATCAGCAGCGCACACACGCAGCGAAGTGCTTTTTTTTCACACAAGCAAGGGCATGTGTCATTAGCTGTGTATGTCACATGTCCTTGCCCTATAAGACCCAGCCATTTTCCCCATCGCCACCATTTTCTCACTGCTGCAGCTGAGTATTAGACGGTACCGCTGCTGCTGTGGGCGCTATACTTTGTAATTGTGTGAATTGCCAGCGAATTTGCTCTTAAATAGACAGATAGGTTTAGGGAGTAGGGACTAGTTGTAATTGCAGCCCTTTTGAGGGTTAGGTTAGAGCAGTTCCTAGCACTTTTTGCCATGCAGGTCTGTGCCAGTGCTGTGCAAGTGTTTTTTACAGCATTTGACTAAATCTAGCTAAGCCAATCCTTTTGGGCCTCTAGCAGTGTGTGTTAGTCAGTGGAGTAGCCTATCTGTGTTGCAAGCTATACCACCTGTGTATCTAATACCAATTTTTTACTGCAACTAGCCCAGTAAAACCTTTTGGGTATAGTATCAGTGTCTGTTACTCATTGGAGTAGCCCATCTGTACCAAGCAACACCACCTTTCTATTTAATAACAATTTTTTACTGCATCTAGCCCAGTAAATACTTTTGGGCCTGTAGCAGTGTCTGTTACTCATTGTAGTAGCCCATCTGTACCAAGCTACACCACCTTTGTATTTAATAACAATTTTTTACTGCATCTAGCCCAGTAAATACTTTTGGGCATAGTAGCAGTGTCTTTTACTCATTGTAGTAGCCCATCTGTACCAAGCCACACCACCTTTGTATTTAATAACAATTTTTTACTGTATCTAGCCAAGTAAAACCTTTTGGGCATAGTAGCAGTGTCTGTTACTCATTGTAGTAGCCCATCTGTACCAAGCTACACCACCTTTGTATTTAATAACAATTTTTTACTGCATCTAGCCCAGTAAATACTTTTGGGCCTGTAGCAGTGTCTGTTACTCATTGTAGTAGCCCATCTGTACCAAGCTACACCACCTTTGTATTTAATAACAATTTTTTACTGCATCTAGCCAAGAAAAATATTTTGGGCCTGTAGCAGTGTCTGTTACTCATTGTAGTAGCCCATCTGCTCCAAACTACTCCACCTTTGTATTTAATAACAATTTTTTACTGCATCTAGCCCAGTAAATACTTTTGGGCCTGTAGCAGTGTCTGTTACTCATTGTAGTAGCCCATCTGTACCAAGCTTTACCACCTTTGTATTTAATAACAATTTTTTACTGCATCCAGCCAATTAAAACCTTTTGGGCATAGTAGCAGTGTCTGTTACTCATTGGAGTAGCCCATCTGTACCAAGCTACACCACCTTTGTATTTAATAACAATTTTTTACTGCATCTAGCCCAGTAAAACCCTTTGGGCCTGTAGCAGTGTCTGTTACTCATTGTAGTAGCCTATCTGTACCAAGCTACACCACCTTTGCATTTAATAACAATTTTTTACTGCATATAGCCCAGTAAAACCTTTTGGGCCTGTAGCAGTGTCTGTTACTCATTGGAGTAGCCCATCTGTACCTAGCTACACCACCTTTGTATTTAATAACAATTTTTTACTGCATCTAGCCCAGTAAATACTTTTGGGCCTGTAGCAGTGTCTGTTACTCATTGGAGTAGCCCATCTGTACGGATATGCAGCAATACATAATAACCAATGGTGCACAAGCTTATGGCCTCCGTATTGGGCAGAACAAGTGCTGACAAAAAACAGACACTCCTGGAACTCTTCCCAAAAGTTGTAGCAATAGAAATATGGGGCGCGGGCCTGGCTAACAAAAATATACGCTTCATAACAAAAAACACCAGCCTAGCACACTGCATTAATAAGATGGCATCATCGTCTCTCCCAGTGCTAGGCCTACTACGCCGACTAGCATTCCTGTGCCTAAAACACAATGTATGGGTCCGCACTAGCCACGATGCTGAGGGGTCTAACGCTGCTGCTAACGCTTTATCACAATTCAATTGGCAGATTTTCATAGAGCTCCTCCCCAACGCCCACCATCGGGCAACAGTTGCCCACCCTCCCTATGGGATCTAGTGGCGAATAGTTGATGCCATTAATCAGAGCGTCAGTTGCCCCGTCGACGTGGCAAGCATACGGTAAGGCATGGGAAGAGTGGACACGACTAGTAGCAGGCAGACGGGTTGACCAATGTGAACAAGCCAGATTACAAGTCACCATAGAATTTCTCCACCAGCTAATGATGAGGGGCATATCAGGGGCGTCAGCGCAGCGGTGTCTGAATGGAGTAGCATTTCACTTCCAACTACTGAATTGGGGAGATGTGATAAAGAGATTCATCATCAGACAATCCATAAAAGGGTGGAAAAGGGGTCAGCCAAGTCAGGAGTGTAGACGTCCCGTCCCGTGTCACTAAAACTGATTTCTCACATCATATCCCTAACACCATGAACATGACACTCACAATTTGAAGCAACACTACTGTCTACTGCATTTGTGATCGCCTTCTTCGGGGCGTTATGCATAAGCGAATTAGTCCCTCAATCCAAAATTACCACCAGTGGAGGCTTATTACACCAGGACGTAGTCATAGCCAATAATGCAATAAGTCTACGCATACGCAAATCGAAAACGGTTCCAGCGGGCCGGGGCACTTGGGTACTTCTACAACCCACAAACGGTACACTGAGTCGGGTAACAATAGTAAAAACATATATAACCATCAGATCACAAAGTAATTTCTTCCTATCACACATTGATGGAACGCCATTATCAAGATACCAGTTCCAAGCTATATTTAATAAATGCCTAACATCGGCAGGGAACCACCCCAAAGATTACGGGACACACTCATTCCGCATAGGCGCGGCCACGGAAGCAGCAAGAGCAGGACTGTCAGAAACGGGAGTTCAGAGGATAGGGAGTAGTGTTGAGCCACCCCCGTAGTGTTCGAGTTCGGTTCGGTTTGTCGAACACCCATATGTTCGCCGAACTGTTCGTCGAACTGTTCGTCGAACACCTTCGAACACCGTTAAAACCAATGGCAGGCAAACAAAAAAACATAGAAACACATAGAAAACACATAGAAAACACTTCAAAGGTGTCCAAAAGCTGACAAACTGCTCAGAAGACACAACTAACACATGGAAAAGTGACAAGTACATATAGTCATGCGAAAAGAAAAGAGGTGGAGGAGTAAAAGTAGGGGGAGACACAGATATAGGCATGTCATGCCCTTCTAAAACCAAAAAAGTGCGAAGCCGACACGGCCAGTCCGTTCCTGCCCGTGCGACCTCCGTGTCGCCGGGTTTGTGCCAGAGCCGCGGTGGACCCTGACGGCCAGCCCCCCTCTCCCAATACTGGTGCCTGTCCGCTGGTGGGTCAAGCGAGCACCCCTGCGGTGGAGGCAGGTATAATCTTTTTAATTTAAATTGTCTCTCTAATTTGAATGAGTACACTTTAAATCATTTTACAAGGATCTATTGGAGGGCAAGTCTCATGCCTGCAGCAGCAGTAACTCCAGCTCCAGTAGCGTCCACTAAAGCTGCTGCAGCTAAAAAGCTTTTATAAGGATCGAGCTTGGCAGTCCACCACAAGGCGTCCTACCGCCAGTCCCAGCCCCTGTGCCTTGGGGTGCCTCCCCGATGCTCTTCACTGAGTGTCCAGGGGGCCCGAACCATTTCCTTTGAAAAAATTAAGTGTCCAAACTACAGGTGGTGTAGCTTGCTTAACAGCTGGGATAATCCACTGACTAGCAGACACTGCTACTAGGCACAAAGTATTTCCTGGGCTAGATGCAGTTAAAAATTTGTAATTACATACTCTCGTTGGATGCTGAGAAAGCATTCCATAGAGTCTCCTGGCACGCCATATATTATTCTCTTAAAAAGCTTGGGGTAGGGGTCTAGGGGACCCTTTTATAGCCAAAATCACGGCCCTGTATCGCAATACGTCACCTAGGCTGAAGATAAATGGAACATTTTCATCACCTTTCATAATCACCAATGGGTCAAGGCAGGGATGTCCTCTGTCCCCTCTTTTATACATCCTAGTGACGGAGCACCTGCTCTCATCAATTCGCCATAACCCCAATATTAGGTGGATTGAGGTGGGAGGCACCGAGTACAAGTGCTCTGCATTTGCTGATGATGTCCTAGTATATATCACTCAATCACATATATCCATCCCTGCTGTTATGGCTGAAATAGATCACTTTGTTACATGGTCAAATTTTAAAATCAATGCAGCGAAGTCTGAGGCCCTCGATGTCTCCCTCCCCAAATCCATACAGGATTCCATCCAGTCCAACTTTCCCTTTGCCTGGCCCTCCCAGGGTATCAAATACTTAGGAATTCGTATTCATAGAGACCTCTCCCATCTATGTTCTCTTAATTTTGGGCCCTTTATTGAACAACTCCATACAGACCACGGTTGGCAAGTTAGAACTGTAAGATTCACTACGTGAACCACTGGTGTTTTGTGGAAAAGCACATGTACACTGTGTTCCAAATTATTATGCAAAAACTGTTTAGGAGTGATAAGGGAAGAATTTTTTTTTTGTCAGTTAAACTCATTGATGGTGATGTGTGTCAGGGCTCTTTATATCACTGTAAGCAATTGCAGACACCTGTGCTAATTAGTTTGGCAGGTGTGTCCAATGAAAGGCAAGACTACTTAAGAAGGCTGTCCCACATTATTAAGCAGCCTACATTTTCTGCCAAAATGGGAAAGAAAAAGGATGTGTCGGCTGCTGAGAAGCAACAAATTGTGGAGCGTTTAGGTCAAGGCATGACTACAATCAACATTGCCAAGACACTTCATCCTGATCATCGCACAATCAAGAAGTATGTAGCTGATTCACAGTACACACGTGTGCGTGCAGATAAGGGAAAATTGAGGACTCTTTCCTATAGGCAATTACGTCAGGTTAAAAGAGCAGCGGCAAAAAAGCCTTGTCATAGCAGCAGACAAGTTTTTGAAGCTGCTGGTGCCTCCAACGTCTCCCGAACAACAAGATGCAGGGTCCTTCAGAGGTTTGCAGCTGTGCGTAAGCCATCCTGTCGACCTCCTCTATCCACTGTACACAAGCAGAAACGGCTCCAGTGGGCCAAACAATACATGAAGACTGACTTCAAAACTGTTTTGTTCACCGATGAGTGCCGTGCAACGCTCGATGGTCCAGATGGATGGAGTGGAGGATGGCTGGTTGATGGACACCCCATGCAAACACGGCTACGGCGCCAACAAGGAGGAGACGGAGTAATGTTTTGGGCTGGAATCATGGGGAGAGAGATTGTCGGCCCCTTTAGGATCCCTGAAGGGGTAAAGATGAACTCCATGATGTATGTGGAGTTTCTCAAACAGCACTTCCTGCCATCGTTCAAGAAGAAGAACCATGTATTCCGCAGCAAGATCATTTTCATGCATGATAATGCACCGTCTCATGCTGCGCATAACACATCTGCATCTCTGGCTGATATGGGCATAAAAGGGGACAAACTTATGGTGTGACCCCCATGCTCCCCTGACCTCAACCCCATTGAGAACCTCTGGGGCATCATCAAAAGGTGTGTCTATGATGGTGGGAGGCAGTTCACATCTAAGCAACAGCTCTGGGAGGGTATTCTGTCCTCATGCAAAACAATTGAAGCAGAAACCATCCAAAACCTGACAAATTCAATGGACGAGAGAGTTCAGAAGCTCCTTTCGAACAAGGGGTCCTATGTGCAAATGTAGCATCACCTAGAATAAAGTTTTGAGTTGAAAACTCTTTGATTTCAGTTTGTAATAACCTGCTAATGCTTATAGTTTCAAAAATGACCATTTTTTTGTTCTTTCTTAAAATGAAAAGGTTGATCGAAGAGTGTGGGGGATCTAAGAGTGTGGCAACCCAGTGATCAGGATTATTTCGAATTCTGACAATCTGAGGGTCATGTTGCAGGTAGTGCAGCAAGAAGGCACTCATGTGTCTTGCGCATCTAGGAGCCCCAAAATTATTTTCCGGGCTAGATGCAGCTAAAAATTATTATTAATTTGAAAGCTGATGGAGCTTAGTATAGATGGCCTAATAGAATCAGTACTGCAAACTGCTACAAGGCCCAAATTATTTTCCAGCCAAGAAACAGATAAACATGATTACTAATTTTAAATCTGGTGGAGTTTAGTATAGATGGCCTAATAGAATCAGTACTGCAAACTGCTACAAGGCCCAAATTATTTTCCAGCCAAGATACAGATAAACATGATTAGTAATTTTAAATCTGGTGGAGTTTAGTATAGATGGCCTAATAGAATCAGTACTGCAAACTGCTACAAGGCCCAAATTATTTTCCAGCCAAGATACAGATAAACACGATTAGTATTTTAAATCTGGTGGAGTTTAGTATAGATGGCCTAATAGAATCAGTACTGCACACTGCTACAAGGCCTAAATAATTTTTCAGCCATGATACAGATAAACATGATTAGTAATTTGAAAGCTTAAAACGGTTGGTGAGGTGATTTTAACAAATCATCAAGCTTTTACTCTCCCCAGGATGACACAGGGGTAGAAAAGTCCTTTCGGATCCATGATTTGTTCATCTTTATGAACTTGAGTCTGTCTACGTTATCAGTGGAGAGCCGCGTGCGCTTATCTGTCAGCACACCACCAGCAGTGCTGAACACACGTTCAGAGAGAACGCTGGCTGCGGGGCATGACAAGATCTCCAAGGCGTAAGTGGCAAGCTCCGGCCATTTATCCAGATTGGAAGCCCAAAAAGAGCAAGGGTCCAGTGACACAGTCATGGCTTCAATGTTTACTTGGAGATACTCCTGTACCATCGTCTCTAGGCGTTGACTATGTGTCAGACTTCTTGTCTCCTGTGGCCTTGCAAAGGATGGGCTAAAAAAGTGGTGAAATGATTTCGCAAAATTGATGTTACCAGCAGATTCTTTTTTTTTTTTGTTACGTTTTGAGTGCTGAACACTCGACGGTCCCACGGTTGGCCAGTTGGAACTGTGAGATTCACTACGTGCACCACTGGTGTTTTGTGGAAAAGCACATGTAAGATTCTGCAACAGTCTCTGCTGATACTCCTGCATGCGTGCATCCCTTTCTATGGCAGGAATAATTTCTGCAAATTTACTTTTGTACCGGGGATCTAACAGTGTGGCAACCCAGTAGTCAGGTTTATTTCTAATTCTCACAATTCGAGGGTCATGTTGCAGGTAGTGCAGCAAGAAGGCACTCATGTGTCCTGCGCATCCAGGAGCACCAAGTCCCTGTTGTGTTGGTGGCGAGGTAACAATCATGCTTCCTTCCTCTGCCCTCTCCCCCCAACCTCGCACAACAGAAATGTGATCAAGGTCTCCCTCATCTGATGAGTCTTCCATCAGTTCGTCCTCCACTTCTTCCTGGGCTCCTGCACCTTCCTCACTAGTTTGGCTGCTACCATGCGCCCTGGTAAAACCGTCCGTCTGGACCTTGCAGATATTAGCCCTTCCGCATACAACTCCTCCTCCTCTACTTCCTCCACCTCCTCTTGTGCCACCACCTGACTCCGAATTCTGTTTAACATGTGCTCCAGCATGTAAATCACCGGAATAGTCATGCTGATAATGGCATCGTCAGCACTAAACATCTTCGTCGCCATTTCAAAACTGTGCAGAAGGGTGCATAGGTCCATGATCTGAGACCACTCCCAGGCTATACGTCAGAACATATTGCACCAGGGCTTGTCGGTGCTGCCACAGTCGCTGCAACATGTGCAGAGTTGAATTCCACTGGGTAGGCACATCGCATTTTAGCCGGTGAAGTGGCAGGCCCAACGACTTCTGTAGAGATGTAAGTTACTGAGCTGCGGGATGCGAACGGCGGAAGTGAGCACACCGCGACCGTGCCCTCTGCAGACGGCCATCTAGTCCGAGAGAGTGGGCTAAAAATTGCTGGACAACCAGGTTCAACACGTGAGCCATACAAGGCACGTGTGTGACATTGCCCCGGCGAAGGGCCGCACCCAGGTTTGCAGCATTGTCGCACACGGCCTTCCCTGGTTTCAGGTCCAGTGGAGACAACCATTCATGAAACTGGTTCTCCAGAGCTGACCACAACTCCTCAGCTGTGTGACTCACATTTCCCAGACATTTCAAAGTAAAAACCTCCTGATGACGTTGAGCCCTGCTGCCAGCATAGTAAGGAGGTGTGCAGGATCCCTTCTGCGCAGTTAGAAAGCTTGTGGCATGACCAGACAGGCTTTGGGTGCAGGTGGAGGACGAGAGGAGGTTGAGGAGGCAGAAGCAGTGGAGGAACTTCGAGATAAAGAGGATTGACGCACAACTCGTGGGGACGGCAAGACTTGGACAGCAGCCCCTTGTCCTGCTGTCACCATAGTTACCCAGTGCCCAGTCAGCGACATGTAACGCCCCTGTCCATGCCTACTCGTCCAAGTGTCTGTGGTGAAATGCACCCTGTCACACACAGAGTTTCTCAAAGAAGCGGTGATGTTGCGTGCGACATGCTGGTGGAGCGCAGGCACACCTTTCTTTGAGAAGTAGTGCCGACTGGGCATCTGGTACCGGGGCACTGCGACGGACATAAGGTCTCGAAAATCCTCTGTGTCCACCAGGTGGAAAGGCAGCATTTCTGTAGCCAAGAGCTTGCAGATGGTGAAATTCAACCTCTTAGCTTTCTCATGGCTAGGAGGAAATGGTCTTTTACTTGTCCGCATCTGAGGGACCGAGGGCTGGCTGTTGTGCTTAGAAGGGGTTGAGAAGGGTGTCCCCGGCAAACTGACGGTCTGTGAGGAACATGCAGGCGGACATGTTAGGTTGCCTTGATCCAAAGGTGGTGCTATCGATGTCGGACAGCGCTGAACACCACCTGGTGTTTCCACCTCCAAAGAAAATGATGACCTGCCAATCACGCTGGCTGTTGCGGGTAAAGAGGTGGCAGGTCTGCGTCCCAAAACAGGTGTGACTGCTGTCGCCCCAGTCACAGAGGATGAAGAGGCCGCGGATGCACAAGATGTGGCAGACGGTGGTTGGCCCGGCTGGCTAGGCCGCATTGTAGCACAGTGAGCTTCCCACTGCAACTTATGCTTCATATCCATGTGACGGTTCATGCATGAAGTACTCAAACTATGGATTTTTTGGCCTCTACTTAGCTTTTGGTGACAAATATTACAGATAACACGAGTTAGGTCATCCTTATCGATCTGAAAAAAGGCCCAGGCTATGCAAGGCTTAGAGCCGATGCGACCTGAAGAGCCACCACGACTTGTGGTCAGAGGCAGAGTTGTGTTTGAGGATGCAGTTGTTGACGTGCTTCCAGTACTACGTCTCTGTCCAGGAAGGCGCAACCTGACCTCGTCGTCACTAGCATCTTCCTCCACCTCCTCTGCTGACCTCATCTCTTGGCTGACTGTGGGTTGACAGTAAGTGGGATCTCCAACCTCATCATCATCACCCTGTGTGTTCTCACACCCGTCGTCCTCAGAGCCAACCTCTTCCTGCCCTGACTGAAAAGTCAAGTTGTCGCTCCAATCAGGTATTTGAGTCTCATCATCATCTTCATCATTGTCTCCACCAACAGGAGTTACAGTTTGGGAACGAGGGTCTACATTATGCTCAGAACCTTCTTCATCTGGTCCGGGATCTGACTCATAAAGATTCTGGGCATCAGTGCAGATCATTTCCTCGTCTGGATTAACAGAAGCTCTGGAGCAGACCTCCGTTTCCCAGGCTATAGTATGAGTAAACAGCTCTGCAGACTCAACCATCTGTGTTACCCCATACTCAGACGGGCAGCTGGAGGCTTGGGAGCTGTGAGGAAGCAAGTGCGATTGGGGTGACACCTCTGAGGACTGGAGTATTTGTGATGTTGAAGTTGAGGTGGAGGAGCGCCCACTTGAAGGAGCACTTGATATCCTTTGAAGCACCTGCTGTTTTTGTGCCTCATCTGGAATTTGTAGCGATGAGCGTGTCCGTAAGAAAGGGATCATATCAGATTGTCCACGAAAAGAAGTAGACATCTTAGTTTGGCTGGAAGATGGTCTTTCTTCTGCAGATGTTACTCCCCCTCCACCGCGGGGAGCTCGACCCACCAGGGGACAGGCACCAGTATTGGGAGAGGGGGGCTGGCCGTCAGGATCAACCGCGGCTCTGGCACAAACCCGGCGACACGGTGGTTGCACGGGCAGGGACGGACTGGCCGTGTCGGCTTCGCACTCCAGCGTAGTCCATCTGCCCGCTCGTGCCTGTAACCTCAAAGGGATGCACAAGTGGCTTTTCTTCCCAGGGCTGTTCCCCGCCCAGCAGGAACATGGGGGAGCTCAGGTCGGCCTTCCACTGTATTCCCTTACCTCCCTCGCCCTCTTTCCTTCTTCCGTTCTCCATCTAACCCCTCGGCTCTGTGGTGTCCGCTCTCCCTCCAGCTCTCTCCCTCTCACAGGAGGACTACCGCGTGTATTCACACTGTGGCGAATCTTTTGGGCCCAGACACAAGAAATTGTCGAGGTAATGGATAATATGTGCCCCCTTAGAAACGTCCATTACAACCCATTCGAGGAAGCAACTAAACGCCTCAAATAGTGAGCAGAATCTGGACCACCCCATGGGCAAACCGCGATCTATATAGTATGCTCCTTCCCAGAAGCAGCCCAATAGGTGGACACTATTCGGAGGCACAGGTAGTAAGCAACCGGAACGCTGCATCAATGTCTGTTTTGGCCATTAGGGTGACCCTTCCCAACTTCTTGATCCGCCTGATTGCCTTGTCAAAGGATGTACAGTATATACTACTGTACTTTGTTCCACGTCGATGTTGTCGTTTACTGACCTGCCCCTTTGATATGACAAATGGTGGATAAGTCCGAAAGTATTGGGTTCCGTTTTTGGCACAACTCACAACAGGGATACCACTACGTCTTGTAAGGAAAGTGTTCTGAATTGCCATTCTACCTAAAGATATTTCTTTTTTTAATTTTCTTGTCACGACGTCTGGGTGTTGGTAGGCTGATTTTAGTTTTTTACTCCAGCCTTTCTTGATTTTAGAAGGGCATGACATGCCTATATCTGTGTCTCCCCCTCCTTTTACTCCTCCACCTCTTTTCTTTTCGCATGACTATATGTACTTGTCCCTTTTCCATGTGTTAGTTGTGTCTTCTGAGCAGTTTGTCAGCTTTTGGACACCTTTGAAGTGTTTTCTATGTGTTTTCTATGTGTTTCTATGTTTTTTTGTTTGCCTGCCATTTGTTTTAACGGTGTTCGAAGGTGTTCGACGAACAGTTCGGCGAACATATGGGTGTCCGACAAAACGAACCGAACTCGAACACTACGGGGTTGGCTCAACACTACTCCCTATCCTCTGAACTTCCATTTCTGACAGTCCTGCTCTTGCTGCTTCCGTGGCCGCGCCTATGCGGAATGAGTGTGTCCCGTAATCTTTGGGGTGGTTCCCTGCCGATGTTAGGCATTTATTAAATATAGCTTGGAACTTCTTCTGAGCAGTTTGTCAGCTTTTGGACACCTTTGAAGGTGTTTTCTATGTGTTTCTATGTGTTTTTGTTTGCCTGCCATTGGTTTTAATGGTGTTTGACAGTGTTCGACGAACAGTTCGACGAACAGTTCGGCGAACACACCGGTGTTCGACGAACCGAACCCGAACACTACGGGGGTGGCTCAACTCTAATACTAATAGGGATTTAGATTATGAGCCCCAATGAAGACTGTGATGATGATGTAATGGAGCTATATAAGGGGGTAAAGTAAATAAGAGATTTGCCTGGAAGTTGACTATGCTACAGAATAAGGGGTGGTTTACTAACGTAAATGTACAAAATTCTTCCCATGTTGAACTACAATTTCGTGTACATCTGTTGTGCCATTTTTATTATGTGTTTTATGCACTACACTAGGCACTAGAATGTTTTGAGAAGACATAGACAAATCCTAAAATGCTCCAATTTGTGCTAAAAACTGAGCCAAAACATATTAGCTACACATACTTCCAAACCAATAAGACATAGCTCAACTTTGCCACATTGCTGAAGTAATGTCATTATTAGGCATAATTAAGCAAGAATAAAAAACAGCCCTCAAAGCAAGGTGTCAAGAAGTGCTTGAAAGATGCCTTTAACATTCAATCAGCTCCTCTGTGATGCTAAACACTAGACATCGCAAACTGTTATTGTTTGGACAAGCTTCTTTGCAGGGAAATCAATAAAAACAGCAATAATGAGCAGTTGATGTATTGCCCTAATGCTGAATTTTCATTGAAATTCAATTTTCTCTTTTTTGTCAAACTAAAAACATTATTCTACATGAACCGGTATATTGATCCTGCCCTAGAATAGTCAATCAGCTGATTGAATTCAGCCATTGTTAGTTCTGTCATCTGCTTAACAAGTATAGAGCAAACCAACTATCCTATGACTGTCTTTTACACTTTCATACATTACAACCCCTGGCAAAAATTATGGAATCACCGGGCTCGGAGGATGTTCATTCAGTTGTATAATGTTGTTGAAAAAAAGCAGATCACAGACATGTCACAAAACTAAAGTCATTTCAAATGGCAACTTTAGGGCTTTAAGAAACACTAAAAGAAATCAAAATAAAAAATGTGGTACTCAGTAAGGGTAATTTTTTTCAGACCAAGCAGAGGGAAAAAATTATGGAATCACTCAATTCTGAGGAAAAAATTATGGAATCATGTAAAACAAAGACACAAAAGAACACTCTAATACATCACTATTATTTTGTTGCATCACCTCTGGCTTTAATAACAGCTTGCAGTCTCTGAGGAATGGACTTAATGAGTGACAAACAGTACTCTTCATCAATCTGGTTCCAACTTTCTCTGATTGCTGTTGCCAGATCAGCTTTGCAGGTTGGAGCCTTGTCATGGACCATTTTCTTCCACTTCCATTTTTGCTCTATGGCTTGATGCATTATCATCTTGAAAAATGATGTCATCATCCCCAAGCATCCTTTCAATTGATGGGATAAGAAAACTGTCCAAAATATCAATGTAAACTTGGGCATTTATTGAAGATGTAATGACAGCCATCTTCCCATCTGACAAGCAGCCCCATATCATCAATGACTGTGGAAATTTGCATGTTCTCTTCATGCAGTCATCTTTATAAATCTCATTGGAACGGCACCAAACAAAATTTCGAGCATCATCACCTTGCCCAATGCAGATTCATGATTCATCACTGAATATGACATTCATCCAGTCATCCACAGTCCACAATTGCTTTTCCTTAGCCCATTGTAACCTTGTTTTTTTCTGTTTAGGTGTTAATGACGGCTTATGTTTAGCTTTTCTGTATGTAAATCCCATTTCCTTTAGGTGGTTTCTTACAGTTTGGTCACAGACATTGACTCCAGTTTCCTCCCATTCGTTCCTCATTTGTTTTGTTGCGCATTTCCTGTTTTGGAGACATATTGCTTTAAGTTTCCGGTCTTGACGCTTTGATGTCTTCCTTGGTCTACCAGTATGTTTGCCTTTAACAACTTTCCCATGTTGTTTGTATTTGGTCCAGACTTTAGACACAGCTGACCAACATCTTTTGCAACACTGCATGATGATTTACCTTCTTTTAAGAGTTTGATAATCCTTTCCTTTGTTTCAATTGACATCTCTCGTGTTGGAGCCATGATTCATGTCATTCCACTTGTTGCAACAGCTCTCCAAGGTGTGATCACTCCTTTTTAGATGCAGACTAATGAGCAGATCTAATTTGATGCAGGTGTTAGTTTTGGAAATGAAAATTTGCAGGGTGATTCCATAATTTGTTTCTCAGAATTGAGTGAATTTTTTCCCTCTGCTTTGTCTGAAAAAAAATTACCCTTACTGAGTACCACATTTTTTATCTTGATTTCTTTTAGTGTTTCTTAAAGCCCTAAAGTTGCCAATTGAAATGACTTTAGTTTTGTGCCATGTCTGTGATCTGCTTTTTTTCAACAACACTAAACAACTGAATGAACATCCTCCGAGCCTGATGATTCCATAATTTTTGCCAGGGGTTGTATAATGGTTAATATCTTGGCTCCTCTGCTCTCAGCATTTTTCCCGCAATTTTATGTTTTGGGCAATTCAAGATAAATCACAAGTAGGACTAATATTCTACAAGTTGTGTTGTATAACTATACTGTTGATCCATATTCAATCGAGTGATTATGGATTGCCAGATGGTGGCAGATATAATTTAAAAGATATTTTTGTCTATATTGCATATTTTAAAGGGAACTTGTCAGGAGCTTTAGGATCACAAAACCAATTAGAGTGCTGGGTAGGGTCAGTGTCAGGGTGCTAATGGCCCACCAGTAAAATTGACTCTGAGAACCCATTGTTCAGCTACAAGCAAATATTACATTACTGCTATTAACAAATTCACCTCCACTTCTAAATAATAAACTGAGTAGTAGTTTATTACATAAATGATGAGATGATGGCTTTGTCTATAGAGAATCAAGATTATTGTGCCAACTACTGCTAATAGTGGGTTGGAGGGGCCCACCAGGGAATCCCCCTGTTCCCATGTGGGCCAGCCCAAGCCTAGGTAGGGTAGTAATAGACATACTTTCTAGGCTGCAAATTGAGTTGGAATTGCTGAGAAAATAAACTTTATTGCTTTTTGCAAATGTGGCTGCTACTCGGGTGCACTGAAGGCATTAATTCCTGGCAAGTACACAGATTCTCCACATTATTACCTATCCTAACATCACTCCCATAGACTTCATTGATGTCTGTTTAGCTTCACTTCCTCATTGGTTTTAGCAGGGAAATCTCACGCAATCGCCATGTGTCCTAAGCTTATCACGAGGGCAGAAGTGAGGTTACCGAGCATGCACTATTTGCTCCCGTCACTGAAATGACAGTGCTGAACAGACATCAATTAAGACTATAGGTGATGGCAGAGAATTGGTGAACTTTCTGAGCTTCTAAAAGCATCATATTAATAGTAATATGCTATTATTTTTGTCTTTTTGTGACATTTTTTGAGAGCCCAAGGAAGATATTCTAGAAAGGATTCAATTAATTACGATTGCATATTTCAGGGGATTATAATTGAATATTCATTAAACCTGTCCATATAAAATGAAATTTAGTAATTATGTAATTAATTATGTCATAGAGAGGAATATAAAGCTTCAGTGTTCTCACAGTGCTGAACTGCACATAACAGGATTTCAAGAGTTGCAAAAGCTTAGAGAAAAACCCATGGAAATCAACTGAAGTCTACTGTCCAGATCAACCATTAATGATGATTCATTCAAGACCATAGTAATTCACTATTAGAGGAGTTAACAGCAGTGGTACTTTACTTAGATGCTTGTGTCTTTCAGTATTCAGAGACATTCAGTGGATACATTTTCCTTTTGTTCGCTTCCCAACTGTCTCGCAAGGTGTGGGAAAGTACAACACGAAGGGAAGAGGGGAAGGGAGACAAGACACTAGGGAAAGGGGAAGTGGAGACCTCCTAGGCTGATCTGATATCACCCTGTCTCCCTTATTGTCACTATATTGGTTCCTCACCAATCGCCGCACAGGAACCTAAACTCTCTATTTCCCTAGAGCTTGGCCCTGGATAGGGAGGGGGGGCACTAGTCAGTCCCCACTAACAACTGAAGACAACAAGGGAGACAGACACGAAGGAAAGTAACTTAGCTTGAGCCGACTTCAGAGAGATTACACTAAAAGTCCTCCTAGCACCAGAGAGGAAGAAAGCAGACTGCAATAGCTCCAAGCCTACATAAGTGAGCATGTGAATGTCACCGGCACCTCCCTGTAGCAAACAGAAAGTATTTAAACACCCAGGCCTGGGTGTCAATTAGCAGGTGGGAGGTAGCCGCTGGGTCCTACAGTGAGACAGATGTTATGATCTGCTACAAGCACTAAGGAAAGAAAGGAGATCTGTCCCTACAATAGAACTAAGCTAGATCCCTATGATGTAATGGGGAACCTGATCCTGCGATCAAACCCGCTAAAGTCCTCGGCTAGTCTGTACAAAGACCTATAGATGCAAGGGAGGGATCCCTACAAGAACTAGGGACTGGGATAAAGTTGGACACCTCCTAGCAGAAATTGTAGCAGTAAAAGACAAACACACAACATAGAACATAAAGGTCCGAAGACCTAGCTAAACTGACTGAGAAAGGTAACTAAGCACCAGGCTAACTTAAGAGTAGAAATTACAATGAAGTCCAGCAAGGCCAGGAGGGCGGAGCAGGATTAAATAGGCAAAAAAGGTCATGTGACCAGCAAGATAGAAAAAACCTAGCAGGAGAGTTCTAACAGTACCCCTTCTTCTATGAGGATCCTCCGGATCCCCTAGGCCCAGGCTTATCAAGAAACCTCTTGTGAAACGCTCTGACAAGTCTGGAAGCAGAAACATCATCCGCCCTCACCCATGAGTTATCCTCGGGTCCGAAACCCTTCCAAGCGACGAGATACTGCAAACTCCCTCTATACCGTCTAGAATTTAGGATGCAGGAAATTTCGTATTCCCCGTCCTCCACCACCAGAGGAACAGTGACAGTGGCATCCCTATCAGATACATCAGCTTTTTTCAACAGAGAAACATGAAACATTGGATTAATCTTCCAGGAGGTAGGAACCTCCAACCTAACAGCAGTAGTAGCAGAAAGAAATACCCCCTTAGTATTTAAACAGGTAATACGGGCGTAACTGACCTTTTTTTTTTTCTTTGTTCATACGAAGCACACAGTTCTTAATAAAATGGTCAGATTTCCCGCAATTAAAGCACAAACCTTCAGAAGATCTGCGGTCTTTTTCCTGAGAGTGGGGTGCCATCGCCCCAATCTCCATCGGCTCTCCAAAGTCAGTACAGACCCTCTCAAGACTCTGAGCTGACATGGCAGAGGATTTACTCTCATTAACCCTTGCACGCAGTCTCCTGTCCACCCGTATAGCTAATTGCATTGCCTCCTGCATTCAGTCTCAGCTGATGAGACACGATCAGGATCATCATACAACAAACCCAAAGCAGAAAAAAAACTATCCACTGATCTAAAGCATGGATCACTAGGTTGGAGAGAAAAGGCCCATCCCTGAGGTTCTTTGCGCAAAAGTGACATTATGAACCCTATGCGCTGTGATTCATCAGCAGAGGATCTGGGTCTCAAACGAAAATACAACAAACAAGCATTTTTTAAGGAAAAAAATTCTTCTTGATCACCAAAAAATAAATCAGGCAAACGTACCTTTGGCTCCACAAAATGTGCTCCAGAACAGCTACTCACGTGTTGTTGGAGCTCGGCCACCTCCAGAAAGAGTCCCTGCAGGCGTTGAGCCAAATCCTGAACTGACACCATGATGGAAACAGGAAGTCTTTCCTTAGAGATATTTTTGGGCTGGACTTACTGTTATGATCTGCTACAAGCACTAAGGAAAGAAAGGAGATCTGTCCCTACAATAGAACTAAGCTAGATCCCTACGATGTAACGGGGAACCTGATCCTGCGATTAGACCCGCTAAAGTCCTCGGCTAGTCTGTACGAAGACCTATAGATGCAAGGGAGGGATCCCTACAAGAACTAGGGACTGGGATAAAGTTGGACACCTCCTAGCAGAAATTGTAGCAGTAAAAGACAAACACACAACATAGAACATAAAGGTCCGAAGACCTAGCTAAACTGACTGAGAAAGGTAACTAAGCACCAGGCTAACTTAAGTGTAGAAATTACAATGAAGTCCAGCAAGGCCAGGAGGGCGGAGCAGGATTAAATAGGCAAAAAAGGTCATGTGACCAGCAAGATAGAAAAAAACTAACAGGAGAGTTCTAACAACAGATCTAATAAGGTGTCTGTAATGCCAAACGAAGAGATCTTCTGCAACCAACTGAAGGGCAACTGTCTGTCACATCTGACACACCCGTGACACCAACCTTTAATCTAGATAATTGGCATCTGCCCTGGTGTAAGAATGGGCTACACATCATAATATATTTGGTTAATAACTAGTGTTGAGCGAGCACTAAAATGCTCGGGTGCTCGAAGTTCGGGCCGAGCTCACTGTGATACTCGGGTGCTCGACCCGAGCAACGAGCCCAATGTTAGTCTATGGGAGACCCAAACATTTTTGCGGCGGCTCCCCCGGCAGTCTGTAGAAAGCCTAAAAAGTGCCCAAAACGATAGTGACAGTGCTCAAATGACATGGGGACAGCATGGGGATCGCCCCTGGAAGCATTTCTGACCCCCAGTTCACTGCTGTCAACAACATGGTCAGAGGTATTAAGCCACTTTTACAGGCTCACAATAAAACGTTCAAAAACGAAAGTGAAAGTGCTATCCTGTGAAATATGTTAACCCCTTAACGACCATGGGTCTTTCTGTTTTTGTGTTTTCCTTTTTTGCTCCCCTTCTTCCCAGAGCCAGAACTTTTTTCATTTTCGTTCAATATGGCCATGTGAGGGTTTATTTTTTGCGGGACGAGTTGTACTTTTAAACACCATCACTGGTTTTACCATATCGTGTGCTGGAAAATGGGAAAAAAATTCCAAGTGCAGTGAAACTGCAAAAAAAATGCAATTCCACAGTTGTTTTTTGGGTCCTTTTTTCACCACGTTCACAGATTGCTAAAACTGACCTGCCATCATTATTTTACAGGTCGTTACGAGTTCATAGACACCAAACATGTATAGGTTCTTTTTTATTTAAGTGGTGAAAAAAAAATCCAAAGCTTGCTAAAAAAAACAAAAAAAATGACGCCATTTTCCGAGACCCTTAGCTTCTCCATTTTTCGGGATCTGGGGCCAGGTGAGGGCTTATTTTTTGCGTGCCGGGCTGACGTTTTTATTGATACCATTTTGGGGTAGATCCGATGTTTTGATCGCCCGTTATTGCATTTTATTGCAAAGTTGTAGCGACCAAAAAAACTTAATTCTGGCGTTTAAAATTTTTTTCTCGTTACGCCGTTTACTGATTGCATTAATTCTTCTTTTATATTGATAGATCGGGTGATTCTGAACGCGGCGATACCAAATATGTGTATGTGTTTTTTTTTTTATATATATATATATTTTATTTTGAATGGGGCGAAAGGGGGGTGACTTAAACTTTTATATATTTTTATTTTTTTTATTTTTTTAAAAACTTTTTTTTTACACTTTCTGCTTGCTTCTATAGTCTCCAGAGGAGACTAGAAGCAGCAGTTGTCTGATTGCTTCTACTGCATACAAGCGATGAGCAGATCGCTTGTATGCAGGAGAAATGCTCACTTGCTATGAGCGCTGACCACTAGGTGGCGCTCATAGCAATTGAGACATGACAACCACATGCGTCTGCTGCAGACCCTGAGTTGTCATGCCCACCCATTGGTGACCCGCGATCACGTGACGGGGTCACTGATGGGCGGGGCTTAGGACTCCCGGAAGCGCGAGTTAAATGCCACTGTCAGAGATTTAACATGTTAACAGCCGCGGGTGGATTGCGATTCCAATAATCAGCTGACATGTGCTCGCTTCAGTGCGGGCTCACCGCCGGAGCCCCCGCGGAACCGGCCTTCCCGACCTGGTGCGTACTATTACTGACCAGGTCGGAAAGGTGTTAAGGAACATCCTTTCCAGGGTAAAGACTTGTGTATAAGGTAAAATAAATAACCAAAAACAAAAATACTCCTCCACACCTTGGGCTATGTTCACAAGTAGCATATTAAAAACATTATTCCCATTATTGGGGAGTGGGTCTCCCATAGTCTTTGCCTATGCCTTCCAAGCAAAAGCTGCCAAAAATTAGGAAGGGGGAACTTGCAATGTCCCTTACAAGAGCCATGCAGTACAGCATATTAAAAACATTATTCCCATTATTGGGGAGTGGGTCTCCCATAGTCTTTGCCTATGCCTTCCAAGCAAAAGCTTCCAAAAATTAGGACAGAGGAACTTGCAATGCTGGCAACATGGACCACGGTCACCCTGGTGGTATAGTGGTCGTGGAGGCTGAGGATAAGGAGAAGAAGATTAAACAGCCGATAGGAGGAAGCGTATACCCATGTGTGGGTGTGAAGCGGTGCATGGGAATACACCTCCCGAAATAACACAGTGGATTTGACTTTATGTTACTCTGCTGTCATTTGGTGGTGATGAGAAGTCTGGCCCAATCCAGCCCTTGTTCATTTTGATAAGGGTCAGCTTGTCAGCATTGTCAGTTGACAGGCGAGTGCGCTTATCAGTTATAATTCCCCCAGCGGCACTAAAAACACGCTCCGATAACACGCTAACGGCAGGGCAGGCCAGGACCTCCAAGGCGTACAGAGCGAGTTCATTCCAAGTGTCCAGCTTGGATACCCAATAAATAAAAGGCACAGAGGAATCACGGAGGACGCTGGTACTCCCTCACCATCTTTTGAAACTTTCCACTCCTTGTGAGAGTACCCCGCGCCTCAGGGCCTGTAAGCTGGGCGGGTGTCAGAAAACTGTCCCAGAACGTTGACAGTGTTCCCCTGCCTCTGCTGGATTGGAGTTGCATCTCTCTCGCCTGTACGCCTTAGTTGGGCAACGAACTGTGACCTCTACCGCTAGCGTGTTCAGATGGGAATTTTTTTAAGAGTTCTGCAGCAAGTGCCTTCTGGTATTGCCCCATTTTTGTAGACCTCTCCACCTCAGGAATAAGAGAGTGAAAGTTCTCCTTGTAGCGGGGGTCTACAAGTGTCACCAACCAGTAATGACTGTCACCCAACATTTTGACAACGCGAGGGTCACGGTTAAGGCAGCGTAACATAAAGTCAGCCATGCGTGCCAGACTGGTAACGGGCAAGATTTCCGTGTCCTCACCAAGATGACGACTGACCATGCTCTCCTCCTCCTCTTCCTCCTCCCCCCTATCCTCAGGCCACCCACGCTGAACCGACGGTATGACACTTGTACAGGTACTACCGTCTACAACGCATGATAGCAGCTCCTGTTCTTCCTCCTCCTCCTCCTCCTCTCCCTCATTGTCCCCCAATGCACGTTGGGATGAGATGAGGCTGGGTTGTGTGTAATCGCCCGCTACGGCTTCTTGATCCATCTCATCATACTCTGGCTGCAATGCCTCCTCTTTAATTCTCTGCAGAGAGCGTTGCAAAAGACAGACAAGTGGGATGCTGACACTAATGATGGCGTCATCGCCACTCACCATCTTGGTGGCCTCCTCAAAGTTTGTCAGGATGGTACATATGTCAGACATCCAGGTCCACTCCTGAGGTCTTATGTGTGGAGTCTGACCTGAATATCGACGGCCTTGTTGCAGCTGGTACTCCACAACTGCTCTCTTCTGCTCACAAATCCTTTGCAACATGTGGAGGGTAGAGTTCCAACGTGTGGGGACATCACACACCAGTCGGTGTGCCGGAAGCTGCAAACGCTGCTGCAACACAGCAAGCTGTAGCCGACTTGCGAAAATGAGCTGACAGGCGGCGTACTTTCAAGAGCAGATCTGGCAACTCGGGGTACGATTTAAGAAACCGCTGAACCACGAGGTTAAGCACATGAGCCAGGCATGGTACGTGTGTGATCTCACCTCGCCTCAGAGCCGCCACCAGGTTACGGCCATTGTCACACACGACCATGCCGGGATGTAGGTTCAGCGGTCTCAGCCACAGATCTGCCTGCTCTTTCACAGCTGTCCACAACTCACAAGCAGTGTGAGGTTTATCACCTAAGCTTATGAGTTTCAGCACAGCCTGTTGCCGCTTGGCGGAGGCAGTACTGCAATGCTTCCAGCTTGTAACTGATGTGGTGATATCTGAGATGGAGGCTGAACATGAGGAGGAGGAGGAGGAGGATGCGCAGGAGCTGTACACTGTGGGGGCAACTCTGACTGACATAGGGCCCGCAATCCTCGGTGTGGGGAGGATGTATTCCGTTCCAAGGTCCGACTGGGTCCCGGCTTCCACTATGTTTACCCAGTGAGTCGTCAGAGAGATGTACCATCCCTGGCCACAAGCACTTGTCCACGTGTCTGTTGTCAGGTGGACTCTCCCAGTAACTGCGTTGTTGAGGGCACGGCAGATGCTTTGGGACACGTGCTTGTGTAGTGCGGGGATGGCACACCGGGCAAAATAGTGTCGGCTGGGGACCGAGTACCGAGGGACGGCCACCTCCATAAGATTGCGGAAAGATTCCGTCTCCACCAGCCTAAAAGGCAGCATTTCCAATGCAAGCAGTCGTGAAATGTGCGAATTTAGGACTGTGGCCTGTGGGGCGTTAGCTGCGAATTTCCGCTTTCGTTCAAAGGTCTGGGATATGGACAATTGAACGCTGCGGTGGGACGTGGATGTGGACGTTGATGCTGTTTCTTGAGAAACTGCCATAACAAGTGAAGACTGAGAGGAGGGGGCATCTTTACATGCAGTATGGACAGGGGATTGCCTTGCACACACAACAGGGGGTTCTATTGCACGCACAACAGTGGAAGAAGCAGTGGTGACACCCGCTGACACTGGTCGTGGACCCTGGGTTTCGCCCCACAAAGTCGGGTGCTTTGCTGCCATGTGCCTGATCATGCTGGTGGTGGTCAGGCTGGTAGTTTTGTCACCCCTGCTGATGCTGGCATGGCAGGTGGAACATATGGCCTTTTAGGGGTTATCAGCAGAGTCTTTAAAAAAATTCCAGACTCTGGAAGACCTACCGCTTGTACTGGCAACGTCCCTCGTGTTGGTGTTACGGGGAACGGTTGCCTGCCTTCTGTCTGCGGCCACCACACTGCTTCTTCCTGCCTGTTGGGGTACTCTGCCTCCCTCCCCCTGTGTGCTGCTGGCCTCACTCTGCATGTCCTCCTGCCACGTTGGGTCAGTTACTAGATCATCCACCACCTCCTCCTCTTCCACTTGCGCACCACGATCCTCCTCCTCACTTCCTGGCAATTGTGTCTCGTCATCGTCCACCTCTTGTGACAGATTGCCAACGTCGACTTCCTGTGGCCGTGGCTGTTCAAATATTTGGGCATCGCAACATGGGATCTCCTCTTCCACCACTTCAAGCGTATCAGGCGAGGGGCCCAAATATGGAAATGGACCAGTGAACAGCTCTTCAGAGTGTCCAAGTGTGGGATCACTTGCTGTCTGACGACACTCGGCATGGTGGGAGGAAGGAGCATCAGGGTGAGGAGGAGTATGCGGTCGAGACTCACGGCTACTAAGAGTTGACCGTGTGGAAGACAGACCGGAGGTGGTGGTGCCCAGGTAACTGGAAGTATTGTCTGCTATCCAATTAATAACCTGTTCACACTGATCAGTTCTCAATACTGGTGTTGTTCTGTGCTTCCCTAGTAATTCGGTCAAGAAGTGGGAGCGAGAAGATGTGGCTGTTGGTTGTGGCACATTTTCACCTTGGCCACGGCTCCGTCCTCTGCACGAACCATCACCAGAACGTCCACTTCCACGTCCCTTGCCACGCGCCTTGCCCATTGTAAATGAAGTAAAATAGCTTACACTTGCACTATCAATGGAAAAAGGGTAATAAAGAGTAGATTAGAACCGTGGAAGAGGAAAACCACAGTTATTGTTTACTGGGGTATACCACACTTTTTTAAATAGAGATATTTGCGGCTGAACAGTGAGCGACACACTCAAACTGCTTTTTTTTTAGATACCAGAGGCCCAAAACTGGATAGTACAGCGATTTGACCCGTGGAACTGCGAAACCACACTGGGATGTCGGGCCTACAAAAGACTATTTTCAACAGATATATTTTTGTATCACAACAGTCAGGAGACACTACTGTTTTTCTTTACGGAAAAAACTACCAAAACCTGAATAATAGAGATTTTTTACCGTGGGATGGCAAAACCACAGTTATTGTTTACTGGGGTATACCACACTTTTTTAAATAGAGATATTTGCGGCTGAACAGTGAGCGACACACTCAAACTGTTTTTTTAGATACAAATGGCCCAAAAGTGGATAATACAGAGGTTTGAACCGTGAAACTGCAAAGCCACACTTGTATTTCTCGGGCCTACACCAGACTATTTTCAACAGATATATTTGTGTCTGAACAATCAGGAGACACTATTTATTTTTTACGGCAAAAAATGCCAAAAGCAGGATAATAGAGATGTTTTACCGTGGAACAGCAAAACCACAGTTATAATTTACTGGTGTATACCAGACTTTTTTGAATATATATATATTTGCGGCTGAACAGTGAGCGACACACTCAAACTGTTTTTTTTAGATACAAATGGCCCAAAAGTGGATAATACAGAGGTTTGAACCGTGGAACTGCAAAACCACACTTGTATTTCTCGGGCCTACACCAGACTATTTTCAACAGATATATTTGTGTCTGAACAATCAGGAGACACTATTTATTTTTTACGGCAAAAAATGCCAAAAGCAGGATAATAGAGATGTTTTACCGTGTAACAGCAAAACCACAGTTATAATTTACTGGTGTATACCAGACTTTTTTGAATATATATATATTTGCGGCTGAACAGTGAGTGACACACTCAAACTGTTTTTTTTAGATACAAATGGCCCAAAAGTGGATAATACAGAGGTTTGAACCGTGGAACTGCAAAACCACACTTGTATTTCTCGGGCCTACACCAGACTATTTTCAACAGATATATTTGTGTCTGAACAATCAGGAGACACTATTTATTTTTTACGGCAAAAAATGCCAAAAGCAGGATAATAGAGATTTATTACTGTGGAACAGCAAAACCACAGTTATAATTTACTGGTGTATACCAGGCTTTTTAAAATATATATATATTTGCGGCTGAACAGTGAGCGACACACTCAAACTGTTTTTTTTAGATACAAATGGCTCAAAAGTGGATAATACAGAGGTTTGTACCGTGGAACTGCAAAACCACACTTGTATTTCTTGGGCCTACACCAGACTATTTTCAACAGATATATTTGTGTCTGAAAAATCAGGGAGACACTATTATTTTTTTTTTTTTACAGCAAAAAATGCAAAAAGCAGGATAATAGAGTTTTTTTACCATGGAACAGCAAAAGCACACTTCTGTCTCTCTGGCCTACACCAGACTATTTTCAACAGATATATTTGTGTCTGAAAAATCAGGGAGACACTATTATTATTTTTATACAGCAAAAAATGCCAAAAACAGGATAATAGAGATGTTTTACCGTGGAACATCAAAACCACAGTAATAATTTACTGGTGCATACCAGACTTTTTTAAATATATATATTTGCGGCTGAACAGTTAGCGACACACTCAAACTGTTTTTTTTAGATACAAATGGCCCATAGAACTGCAAAACCACACTTCTATTTCTCTGGCCTACACCAGACTATTTTCAACAGATATATTTGTGTCTGAAAAATCAGAGGCACACTTTTTTTTTGGGGGGGGGGGGGACACACCAAAAGGTTAATAAGATGGGTATTTGTACATTGTAAAGGAGGAAAAAAAAAAGAGGATTTAGATAAAAAAAAGGATTTTTCCTGGCCCCCGGGACCTGGAGCTAAGTCCAGCAATTTCAGCAACAGGAGCAGCACACAGGACTGTAATGCAGCGTTTGCTGGTATAACCACTGCGTCTCCTAGAGAGCCTGCCTGCCTGCCTGGTATACCTGGGATGGATATTAGTCCTGAGAAGGACTGTTTGTTTGATCTGGCAGCCTTTACAGACCCTACACTAACTATTTTGCAGGATATATCTCTCCCTAAATCAGCAGCGCTGTCCCTACACTGTCTGATCCGGAGCGACTGTGTCCAAGATGGCGGCGCCCGGTTTTAAATACTCGAGGTGACGCTGTGCGGCCAGCCAATCACTGTAATGCCCACAAATCACAATGCGGCATTACAGTGACTGGCTGTCAATCCCTGCATGTTCATTGACTCTGTAAAGAGCGCCAAACATGCAGGGCGGAGACCCGAGCTCCCGCCCGAGTAACCCGGAAATGCTCGGTGCTCGCCGAACATCCCGAGTAGCGTGATGCTCGGGTGAGTACCGAGCAGTGTCGAGCATGTTCGCTCAACACTATTAATAACTGATCATTGTGCCCCTGATGATCAATTTGTCTCGTGTGTTCTGTCACGTTATACTTATATATTACCTGTGCATTTTATTATGCTAAATAGTCATTGTGTTATGAAGGTAGTAGAATTTGACCTGGGCACGTGGGTCAAGTTGGCTACAATTAGTGCTACTCACTTTAACAGAGACAATGGCTATGAAATCTTGGGAAAGGACCACAATGTATTTTACTATGCGTTGTCGCCGCAACTCTAGGGAATATAATTTGCCAAAATAGTGTGCGAATTGTGTGTTCAGCTGAAAGCCCCCTGGTGATGCAGATGGAGGGAAAGAGTCTGACAAAGCTGATCTGGACTTGCTAGAGAGCTGCAGCAATTATGCAACACTGGAGGCTGCAGAGAGTCCCCTGAGATAGAAGTAGATGACCCTATACCAGGTGGTTGCATCATATATTGATAAAGTCTATTTTGGGGTAGCAAAGTATCACTGCATTGTGAGTCCTACTGATCTGTTGTGGAGGGATGCAATTGACGCGCCCTCCAGGGCAGTGGGGTACTCAGTGTCCAGGCCTATGGATGCTGGGGGGAATATGTCACAGTGGCTGCCCCGGTCCGTGGCCCAGGGCGGTCAACAAAAAGGGGATAGTTTATATGGGATTTGTAGTTTGATCGTGACGCCACCTGTGGTTTCTGGTAATTTGTACCAGCGCTGCTGCAGACCTCTGAGGCAGTTGATAGGGCAGCTAGGATGGAACAGCTCCCCACAGGTGGAGCGGGCCTCAGGGCAGTGTAGAGTTAGATGGTGGGTGGTGATGCTGGGGCTTGTAGTGCAGTAGAGAGAGATGGCGCAGCTGAAATAACTGATGGAGGCAGTGGAGTGCAGTCATCCCAGTTTTACTCACAGTTCTTGTTCAAGGTTCTCAGGTAAACTGTACGGGTGTCCGCCTCCGCGTCACACTGCGTCTACCAGACCAGGGGCTCAGCACCTTCTCAGATATATCAGGAGTGCTTGACGGAACCCCGCATTCTTTATGTTCCTTACTAGACCGACTTCTCACGCTGGGTCTTCTCCCTCCTGCCCTGCACTTCCCCACACTCAGTCCCGATCGGGTGCTCTGAAGTCCCTCTGGGCAACCTGGAGTTCCCGGACCTACTTGACGCCCTTCACGGTGACTAGGGTGAGACTGTGGCAACTGCACCATGGAAGTGCAGAAGCCTCCGGTTTTTCCAGCCGAGACCTGGAGTAACACGGCTGGTCCAGGGGCCGGTCCCCTTCTTGCGGCCTGATCCCTCTGACACCTGGCAGATTTGGGCCATACATGTGCCGTCCTGCACTCACCGTACCCCCTGGGATCCCTTCTGTAAAATGGAGCCTTTCTCCTCTGCTACCCTCCTGGGCCTCTATCACTAGGCCCCACTTGTGGAGCAGAGCTCCTGAAGAGACTCTGCTCCCCTACTACTCACTGACTAACCTCACTAACTAACCTGCCACCCTAAGATGGCATCCCTTTAAATACCTCCTACAATGGTGCTCCCCTACTCTATGTCCTCCACCCACACCCACTACTGGTTCCCCCTCTCTTTTTTTCCCCCCACTCCATCCAGGGACAGGGCTCAGCAGGAGAGACAGTGCATCTTGCCCTTCCAGCCGGTCTGGAGTAGTGTAGTGTTGAATGCGCGTGTTGGGGTTCCGGGCAGCACTCCCTCCTTACCTGAGAGAAGGAGACACCACACCTCTGGGTGAGGTGCAGTACCTCTGTGGCGACTGAACCCTCAGGGGCACCACACAATCATCCTCTGTGTAATCAACCCTAAGGACAAATGCCACTACTGTTATCCAACCAGGATGGATCAGTACTATAAAGATTATCTTCTGCTTTTGTTTGCTGTAACAATGACTGCGTCCTTGTCTGAACATCACTGCTAATCATGGCACCTTGTATGAGAGATTACCATTACGAGTCATAATCCTCATAAATAAACCAAGACTCAGTTTGAGTGATGAACTTCTATCTGTGGCCATGGATGGTGTTTGCTATGGGCAACCTCTAGAGTGCATTGGGGCGACAGTGAGTCCATTGCAAATTACTATATATAAGGTGATTGAAAAATGGTGATGCAAAATTATAGCCTCGGTATTGATACCTGAAAGAATATAATACAAATTAATTACCATGAAAAGACACACCATGCAAGTTTTAGCTATACTCTACAAATGTTCTAAGTGTCAACTGGGGACACGGCAGATGTCTAGGCGGTGGTCCAGTTCTGTCCTATCCTCAGATGTGCCTTCACTGTTTCAGTGATGGTCGATTCTCTACTGCGGTTGCCTTCACTATCACCAGTGCTAACACCCTGTGACATTCGTAGGACTACATCATAAACTCAGCATATCTGCTCCCCTCAGCTATAGGATCTGAATGACCTGAGACAACGCATCACTGAAAAATTGGAGTCCATTTCTGAGGATATGCTGGCACATGTCTGGACAGAACTGGACTACCGCCTAAACCAGGGGTCTCAAAGACGCAGCCCACGGGCCGCATGTGGCCCCTCCGGCTGCTTCATGCTGCCTGCAGACACATAGACCCCATAACGATCGCGGCTCGCTCCAGCAGCCGCGGACATCAGCGCTGTAGTGCAGTGTATTGCCGCGAAGAGACCTGCTCTCTGCACAACAATACCAGTGCCAGCCGCCGGCCTATCAGGGGCCAGCAGCTGACATCTGCGTCCCAGCGCAGCAGCGTATCACGTCACTGCCATGACCAGATGTCAGCTGCTGGCCTCTGATAGGTCGGCGGCTGGCACTGGTATTGCTGTGCAGAGAGACGGTCTCTGCGCGGCAATACACTGCACTACAGAGCTTGTAAGAGGGTGACCAGGACAGTCAAGAGCCTTCTATGTATGTACATAATGTTATATCCTGTTTTATATATGAATATGTGTTATGCCCAACTGTCTGATGTGTCAGTTACAGGGTCTGTATAGGTGAGTGCAGGTAGAGTATTAGATTAGTAGAAGAGTAGTGCAGAAGTGGGTACTATAGCTTAGAGAAGATATAGTTGTAAGTTAGGAAAGAGTTAAGGGGATTAGGAGCTGCTCCAGTGTGGGAGGAGCAGGTTCAGTGAAGAACTGAGACACTTCCTGATTGCAGGCAGTTCTAGTGAGAGTGAGAGAGATGAGATGTGACAGCATATCAGTTGGTGGTCCAGGGGGTTACCGGGGGGCACGGTCTGTCCAGCAGCAAAGAACCCTCATTCAGAAACAGTGAAGCAGATATTTCCTTAACGTTCGGGGCCTACGGTCCACAGAAGCCACAGAGAAGTGTGTGTTTAGAAACCTTCACTGAATGGGAAGTTGGACGGGAAATAGTACAAGGACAGTACGGGATTCTTAGAGCTGTGAGTGTCTCATAGGCCAAGAAGGTCATTTATGGAAGGGACAGCTCAGGACAAACGGACAGTGAACATCATTACGTGCGGTGCATCGGACAGTAACCCTGGAAAAATATGTGATCAATGCTGCATGCTGTATGAAGTTGATTTCAAGTGTTCAAGTAAATTTCTTTTTTCGGCTGTGTGCCCACGTAGCGTTTTACAAGCGTTTATGCTGCGGAATTTCCGCAGCGTAAACGCTTCAAAAACGCTTGGTAATCCGCCCCCCATAGTCCTCAATGACAAGCCGCACTGTCAATGCCCACGCTGCGGTTTTTTCCGCTGCATTTATGCTGCGCGGAAAAATCCGCAGCATGTCATTTAATTTTGCGGAAGCACGGCGTAATTGACTTGCATTGGGCCGCTTCAAATCCGCAAATATGTAAAAATAATTGCGGAAGTGAAGCGCATTTGCTGCGGTCTTGTACCTCAAAACCGCAGCAAATAGGAAGTTACGTCACAATTGGGCGTTCCATCCATCCATCCCATGAGCATCCCATAATCCAGGAAGACGAGAATCCCATAATATTCCCGTCTCTCAGGATCATGGCTGCTAACGTGGGGTGGTACAAGCGCATGAATGTCAACGTGGGATTCATGATTTTGAAGCTTTTTTTTTAAGCTTTTTTTCACTGTTTTCAGAACATTAACAATAAGAACATGGAAGAGTCCAGGAGCCATTTGGTGAGCTGCATATCCTGCTACATGTTCACAGACTTGCCAGTGGAAAAGCCAAACTTCACATGCCAGAAATGCAAGCTTGTGTCCCTGTTGGAGGAAAAGTTGCGAAATCTAGAAGAGAGGTTAACTACCTTGAAAATCATTAAGGAAGGTGAAGAGTTCTTAGACAGAGCAGAATTATCTCTTCATGATTCAGAAAGAGAAGAAATTCGAACTGCACCTGACGAAACAAAGGAATGGAAGCATGTGACCCACAGAAGCAGGAGGATCGAGAGGCAGTCAGCACCCATACTGCTCTGGAACCAGTACCAGGCTCTCACGCAGGAGAACCATGAAGAAATACAGCAAAATAAGACTTTGCCAGCAATGAATAACCTTGTAAGCCCTCAGAATCCTCCTGGATGGAGAAAGAAGAATGTTGTGAAGAAAAAACGGAGAGTGGTGGTCATGGGGGATTCCCTGTTAAGAGGAACAGAGGCCGCTATCTGCAGACCAGACATAACCTCAAGAGAAATGTGCTGTCTTCCAGGAGCAAAAATTAAAGATGTGTCTGACAGGATATCAAGACTCTTCAGACCTACAGATCACTACCCATTCCTGCTAATGCATGTGGGGACAAATGACACCGCAAGAAAGGACCTGGAAACCATCTGCAGTGACTTTGAAGACTTAGGCAAGAAAGTGAAAGAATTGGGAGCGCAGGTGGTCTTCTCATCCATCCTCCCAGTGGATGGCCATGGAACAATGAGGTGGAATAAGATTCTACAGGTGAACAACTGGCTACGTCGATGGTGCCGTCAACAAGGATTTGGATTTCTGGATCACGGAATGAATTACCTATACGATGGACTACTTGCTAGAGGTGGGGTGCACCTTACGAAGACTGGAAAACATGTATTTGGAAGTCGCCTTGCTACACTCATCAGAAGAGCTTTAAACTAGAACAATGTGGGAAGGGAAGCAAAAGGCCAGAAAAAGCCATACAGCTGACAAATACTATTGAGATCTCTGCTACTGGAAGTGGAAAGGAAGAACAAAGACAAAAAAATCTAAATAATAAAAATATGGGAGGAAGAGAAACCAATCACAAACTAAAATGTTTTTATACAAATGCACAAAGCATGGGCAACAAACAAGGAGAATTGGAACTACTAATGCAGGAAAAGGAATATGATGTCATTGGAATCACTGAAACTTGGTGGGACGATACACATGATTGGAATAAAAGGCTAAAAGGATACAACTTATTTGCAAGAAACAGACTTGATAAACGAGGAGGAGGTGTCGCATTGTATGTTAGAAAAGCGTATATCTGCACAGAGATTGAAGCTTCGAAAACTGGGAGTTCTGTGGAAACTGTTTGGGTAAGAATACAAGGAGAGAACAACGGAAAGGACACCATTGTAGGCATTTACTACAGGCCACCTGGGCAAGCTGAAGATATGGATGAACTCTTTATGTATCAAATGACCAAGTTCTCCAAAAAATATGACGTAGTGGTCATGGGAGATTTCAACTATCCAGACATTTGTTGGGAATCTCTCTCAAGTAAAACTAACAGGTCAAGCAAATTCTTATCCTCTCTTGCTGACAACTTTATCTTCCAAAAGGTAGGGGAAAAAACAAGGGGATCTGCTACTTTGGATCTAATCCTTATAAACAGGGAGGAAATGGTTGAGGAGGTAAAGGTGGCTGGAACCCTAGGAGGCAGCGATCATGCTATTATAGAATTTTGGATAACTAGAGGAGGAAGACATGTGAAGACTCAAACTTCAAGGTTAGATTTTAGAAAGGCAGATTTTAAGAGACTCAGAAAGAGAATAGGAGGGATCCAATGGCTGGATGTCCTTAAGGACAAAAATGTCCAGGAAGGATGGGAAATTTTTAAAAATGAGATTCTCAAAGCACAATCGTTAACAATCCCGAAAAGTAGGAAGAATGGGAAGCATTTAAGGAAACCAGGATGGATGAACACAGAACTTAAACACATGCTAAAAAGAAAGAAAGAAATGTTTATTAAATGGAAAGAGGGAGGCATATCTAAAGAAGATTATAATGCAGTCTGCAGATCCTGCAGGGCACGTATCAGGTTAGCTAAAGCTGACAATGAATTAAGGCTTGCAAGAGATGTCAAAAGCAAGAAAAAAGGATTTTGGGGGTATGTCAAAAGTAAAAGAAAAGTCAAAGATGCTATAGGATTTTTACAGGATGAAAATGGAGAAATGGTAAGAGAGGATGTTGAGAAGGCCGAACTTTTTAACTCCTATTTTGCATCTGTTTTCTCTCAGAAAGAAAATGTAACATCAACTGATCTTCACTGTCCTTTTAAAGGAATAGAGGAATCCAAGTTATCTGTAAACAGAAAGATTGTGAGGGAATATTTAGCTAGCATAAATGAGTTCAAGTCTCCAGGTCCAGATGAATTACACCCCAGAGTACTGAAGGAGATCGTAGAAGAAATTTTAGAACCACTCTCCATAATCTTTGAAAATTCTTGGAGAACAGGAGAAGTCCCAGAAGACTGGAGAAGAGCAAATGTTGTTCCTATCTTCAAAAAGGGGAAGAAGGTGGACCCAGGGAACTATAGGCCGGTGAGTCTGACTTCTATACCAGGAAAGATCTTTGAACAAATTATTAAACAACATGTATGTAAGTACATGGATAAGAATGAAGTGATTAACCAGAGTCAGCATGGGTTTGTAACTAACAAGTCATGTCAGACTAACTTAATTTCCTTCTATGACAGAATCACTGACTGGGTGGATCAGGGAAATGCTGTAGATATAGTATATCTTGACTTCAGCAAAGCATTTGACAAAGTATCTCACACCATCCTTATTGAAAAAATGACCAAGTATGCAATGGACCAGGCAACTGTTAGGTGGATTCATAACTGGCTTAGTGATCGGACTCAAAGGGTGGTTGTAAATGGCTTCACATCCAGCTGGATGAATGTCTCAAGTGGGGTACCACAGGGCTCCGTCCTGGGACCTGTATTGTTCAACATCTTTGTCAATGATTTAGATGAAGGAATTGAGGGTAAACTGATTAAATTTGCTGATGACACAAAGCTAGGAGGGATAGCTAATACTAGAGAAGAGAGAGAGAGGATTCAAAAAGACCTAAATAAACTGGAGCAGTGGGCAGCAACCAACAGAATGGTTTTTAACAGGGAAAAATGCAAAGTACTACATCTGGGCAATAAAAATGAAAAAAGCATATACAGAATGGGAGGAATAGAGCTAAGCAACAGTACATGTGAAAAAGACTTAGGTATACTAATAGATCATAGACTGAACATGAGTCAACAGTGTGATGCAGCAGCAAAAAAGGCAAATACAATTCTGGGATGTATTAACAGAAGCATACAGTCTAGATCACGTGAAGTCATTATCGGTCTTTACTCCTCTTTGGTCAGACCTCATCTGGAATACTGTGTACAGTTTTGGGCACCACATTTTAAAAAAGACATAGACAAACTGGAGCAAGTTCAGAGAAGAGCGACCAGAATGGTGACTGGTCTGCAAACCATGTCCTATGAGGAACGGTTGCAGGATTTGGGAATGTTTAGCTTGCAAAAAAGAAGACTTAGAGGAGACTTAATAGCTGTCTACAAATATGTCAAGGGCTGTCACATTGTAGAAGGATCATCTTTATTCTCATTTGCACAAGGAAAGACTAGAAGCAATGGGATGAAACTAAATGGGAGGAGACACAGATTAGATATTAGAAAAAACTTTTTGACAGTTAGGGTGATTAATGAGTGGAACAGGCTGCCACGAGAGGTGGTGAGTTCCCCTTCAATGGACGTCTTCAAACAGAGGCTGGACAGACATCTGTCTGAGATGATCTAGTGAATCCTGCTTTGAGCAGGGGGTTGGACCAGATGACCCAGGAGGTCCCTTCCAACTCTACCATTCTATGATTCTATGATTCTATGATTAGTGTGGTAAGTGTCTGTATGTGTCTGTGTGGTGTGTATGTGGTCTGTATGTGTCTGTGTGGTGTGTATGTGGGGTCTGTGTGGGGTCTGTTTGGGGTCTGTGTGCGCGGGTGTCAGCAGGCAGACATAGGCCGATGTGACACTACTACTCCCATCGGCCTATGTCTGTCCCCCATCCACTAGTGCCAGCAGGATCAGCTCGATGGGAGCAGTAGTTTCCATCAGCCTGATCCTGCTGTAAAATGTGCCCCAAAACTAAATTTAATAGCCCCCATATGTGCCTCCATATATTATTGACCCTATTCCCCCCCCCCCCCCCCATAACTTTTTTTTTTTTTTTGGGGGGAGGTGCGGTGCTATCATCATTAAAGTTTTTTGTTTATTGGCCCCAATAATATCTAATCTACTGCCCCCCTTTTTTCATTGGTGGCCAGTGGTTACCTAAAAAAAAATTCATACATTACCTGTCCCCGCCGATCGCCACCTAAAATAAAGTAAAAAATAAAAAACTACACCTATACTCACCTAGACACCTAATTCCCCGAAGCCATCGATCTCCTGTAATAAAATATAAAATAATAAACCACAACCTTATCCTTACCCCTCCGTAGTAGTCCACGAGTGTCCCACGAAGATCTCCAGTTCAGAGCAGCCACATAGAATGTGACCGCTCTGAACCGCTGCCGCCGCTAGAATGAACGGGTTCGCCGGAGTTCAGTCAGTGGCTCACGCTGCCGGGAGCGGACGTGTTCCCGGCAGCATGAGCTTACAGTAGCCATGCACAGCTGTCACCATCTCCAGATGTGACAGCTGTGCATGGGAGATCAGCGCAGGAACGTGGACAGGTAACTATTTTTTTTTTTTAGTAAACTAAGAATTAAATAAAATTGTGTTTTCATTTCAAATAATTTTTTTTTTTTCTGGGTGTCTGTGTTTTTTCTTTTTAACACTTTGTAGGTTAGTAATGGGGGTGTCTTATAGACGCCCATCATTACTAACCTGGGCTTCATGTCAGCTGGCGCTGACATGAACCCCACCACTATTACCCCCTGCCACCGCACCAGGGCAGCGTGGAAGAGCGAGGCTAAGTGCCAGATTTGGCGCACAAATATGATGCGCCAAATCTGGGGCAGCTGAGGGCTGATATTATAGTCTGGGAGGGGGCCTACAACCATGGCCCCTTTCTAGGCTATTAATATCAGGTCGCAGCTGTCCGCCTAGCCTTTGCTGGCTACAATTTATAGGGGGACCCCATGTCATTTTTTTGGGGGGGTCTTCCTATATAGTAGCCAGAAAAGGCAAAGCGGCTAGCCTTTGCTGGCTACAATTTATAGGGGGACCCCATGTCATTTTTTTGGGGGGGTCTTCCTATATAGTAGCCAGAAAAGGCAAAGCGGCTAGCCTTTGCTGGCTACAATTTATAGGGGGACCCCATGTCATTTTTTTGGGGGGGGTCTTCCTATATAGTAGCCAGAAAAGGCAAAGCGGCTAGCCTTTGCTGGCTACAATTTATAGGGGGACCCCATGTCATTTTTTTGGGGGGGGTCTTCCTATATAGTAGCCAGAAAAGGCAAAGCGGCTAGCCTTTGCTGGCTACAATTTATAGGGGGACCCCATGTCATTTTTTTGGGGGGGGGTCTTCCTATATAGTAGCCAGAAAAGGCAAAGCGGCTAGCCTTTGCTGGCTACAATTTATAGGGGGACCCCATGTCATTTTTTTGGGGGGGGTCTTCCTATATAGTAGCCAGTAAAGGCTAAGCTAACTGCTGCGGCCTGGTATTAATAGCAAAGGAAGGGTCCATGGTTATTGGCTACTTCACAGACTATAACATCAGCCAACAACCGTCTGCTTTCCCTTTGCTAGTTATTAAAACTATGCGTGAGCCCACTTATTTTTTTGGGTTAAAAGATTTTATTAAACTGAAAGATTATTGTACAGTGTATGTAGGTTCATTCACTGAAAGCTCCTGCATACGCTGTAAGGTTGATTTCTCACGTCCACATTTCCACGTTAGTACAGATAAGTGTGACCGAGCATGCTTTGCAATGGGTCTGTGTGTGCGTCTCCGCTATGTGTGGAAAATGGCATCAAAACTCGTCCCGGAGATTGACGTGTGAAAGAAATGTACAATATAGGTGAGGGGTTAGTGTTGGTGTGTGTGCGTAGATATCTCCATATGTTTATTTAATTATTTTTTTGGGGTTAATCTTTTATTCCTCCATTTTGTTGTTAAAATAATATTCACAGACGTTATTATTCACTGTAGATTGAAAAATATCCCGAAATATGGGACCGAGCTAGTCCTGACTACAAAGACAAGCAGAAGAAAAAAGACGCCTGGGCCTCTGTGTTGAGCCAAATGTATCCCCAGTGGGTGAATGTGGAACGTGATGCCCAAGAGGAAATTAGTAAGTTTTGATTTTTACATTTATTTTTATATCTATTTATAATTGCACTTTTTGGTGTTAAAGCAGTTCATAAATTGTTTGGGTTTTGTCATTGCAGTGTCTGATATTAAAAATCGGTGGAGATCGGTCACCGACCGGCTGGTGAAGTATCACCAGTCGGTGCAAAGTGGCTCATCACCAAAAAAAAGAAAATTTCCTTTTGCGGACGAGCTGACCTTCATACTAAGCAGTAGGAGTTTGCGGAGGTAAATTCCCAAAACATATTAATTGAAATGTTTCCAAAAATGTTGTATTTACATTGGTTTTTACCTTTTATTTTATACAGAACTGAAGGAAACATCAGGGCCCCAACAGCAGAAGAGGACACAAACACAGAGCAAGCAGAGGAGGAATCCGAGGACTTTTTCCAGCTTTCCTCACCGGATCCATCTGCTTCGGCATCTTCAGCATCTGGTTGTCCCTCACATTCTTTGTCCAATCCAGCGGACATCGGGACGGGTTTGGTGACTGATTCTCCTGCTCCTGCTCCAAGTGATGCTGGAAGCTCTGCTGGTGATGTGTTGAGGCCCACTGGGAGGGGGTCTGGTTCTGCTCATCTCGTGGCATCGAGAAGGGCGGGCAAAAAAAAGGCCAAAAGCCACGGGGGTGGGGCTATTGTGCTTGAAGCACTCACAAATCGAACCCTCAGCCTTGTGGAAAGGGCAGCCCAGGAAGATGCCATCGATAAATTTTGCTCAGCCCAAGCTGCCCGCATCAGATCTCTGCCACGAGATAGGCAGAACATGTACATGACTGCAGCAGGCGCTATGGTCATGGCAATTGAAGAGGCAGCAGTTATGCCCTCGCCCCCAGCCGTAGTATGCGGAATATTTAATTTATTCAATCCCAGTGTGCCTCCACCACGACCAGCAGCTGCAACCCAGCGTTTTGGGCAGGTTGCTGCAGCATACCGTCCTGAAGATATGCAACCAAGTTATGGTCGCCAAATGGCTCATGGTGCATCATCATTTGTCAGAGGACCATCCCCCAACTCTAGTTTTTCACCAGAAATGTTTCCTGGGTACAGCTTTGAACAAGACCTTCATAACTTGTAGTTCAATAATTTTACCCCTCCCTGTCAGCATTTTTGGACCCTAGCAAATACAGACAGCACCTGTAGGTCGATAGATACACAATGTTTTAGAGAATCAGACAATTAACAAAGACCTTTTCTTATGGTCACCTATACCAGGCTTCAGGCGTAGGGGACTGTAAGAAAAGGTGTTTCTTTTTATATAATTAAACAACCTACAGGTGCTGCCCGTATTTTAGGGCCCAAAACTGATTACAGGACAGGTGTGCTGTACACAGTGTGTAATTTATTCCCAAGTTATGGGCAATGTTTGTCCGATTAAATTTTCTAGAAGTTTGTTGTTTTTTGTTTTTACAAAATGTTACAGTTATTCTATATTATGTATTAAAAAATTATTTAAACTATCTGTTAATTTTTCTTTTCAAGTGTATATGTGGTTGGATTGGGTTGAAATGAAAAAGTGTTACCCTGATCTGCGCTCACCATAGCGCAGGTCAGAGGAACTCTACATTTTTGAAATTTGTTCAAACTAATCTACGTATGTGGTCAGCTGTATACAGTCGTTTTTAAATTAGAAATATACTTTGATATTTTGGACCACAACTATTTTTTGGATGAATACTACTCTCAACACTGTTATTTGCTAGTTCTGTTCTTAGCGCAAGCAAATAGCAATGGTGAGGGATGACTTTAGCAGACAGTACTTGTGAAGAGCGCTCTAGGTAGTAATGCCAATTTACAGGCTCTGGTCTTTGTGGGTTGTTCACTTTTGCGTTGACGTATGGTCGGAAAACAAAACGTAGAAGGTTGCAATTCAAGAAATATTTTAGACAAATTTAAGTTTAACCAAAATTTTTTTTTTTTTTATAAACACTTTTTTGTACATTTTTATTTAAAAAAAAAAAAAAGAAGGAGGAAGTTCTTCTTTTATTGTTCATCAGATCTTCTCTGCTGGTCAGGCTGCTCAACACCAGCACAGGAGTATTGCCAGTGCACGGCACCTTCAGGACACATGAAGTAGTCAGCGAAGGTTTCTCGCACCCTGGCACCAGAGTTGGATGGCCTTCCCTGACCGGAGTTGACAACTGGAATTAATTCAGATAGCTGTGACTCCTCATCTTGCTCGGTGCTGTACTCACGAGCATAGTTGTGGAGTACACAGCATGCCTTAATTACAGTGTCAACGGTCTCCGTATCCAACTGGATGGCAGTGTGAAAGATCCTCCACTGACTACACATGATTCCGAAGGTGCATTCCACATATCTGCGTGCACGACTCAGCCGATAATTGAAAATCCTCCGCCGGGCATTCAGTGCCCTTCGTGGGTATGGGCGCAGCAGGTTGGTCTGTAAGGGAAATGCCTCATCCGATACCATAACAAAAGGAACTGGATGTGTGGAACCCGGCAAAGGTCTTGGGGCTGGGAGCGTTACGCCATCTTGAAGGTTTTGCAGCCCAATCTGTGATGATCTAAACACCCGAGAGTCCCCAGTACTGCCATAAGCACCAACGTCAATGGCAACAAATTTGAAATGTGCATCAGCCACCGCCATCAGTACCACAGAAAAATACTTCTTATAATTAAAGAAGCGTGATCCTGATCGTGGTGGCTGCTGAACTCTCACATGTTTGCCATCGACAGCACCAATGCAGTTTGGGAAATTGGCCACAGTTTGAAAGCCTGCTGCGACCTGCAGCCAAGTCTCCTCGGTTGGAGAAGGCATCACGATGGGCTGCAACTTCTGCCAGATGACGCTACATGTGCACCTCACAATTCTGGAAATGGTGGATTTACCAACCCTAAATTGGAGGTGCAGTGATGTATAGCTCTGTCCTGTGGCCAAAAATCTGAAAAGGAAAAATAGAACATTAGAAAAGCCATAAAAAGAAATACAAGCCAACAGTAATTATCCATTATTGATTCATCTTTTAAAAAATTAAGGTCTTTATTACAAAAAAAATATTCCAGCAATGGGCGCGTTTTTTTTTTTTTGGGGAGGGGGGGGGCTCCACATTTTCAATCTTTTTTGGTCATCTTTTGTTTTCTCTTGAGTTCACACATATCAATTTATATTGTGTTTTGACTTTGTGTCTGTGTTTGCCTACGATGTTTGCTCTAGAGTTAACACATCAGTGACCTTTTCAATCTGATCTCTGTGCATGGTGATCTCATGGTCAAGCCAAAAATATGTACACAAAGACAGACACAGTGGAGTCATCACCACAGGGTGGCTAACAAGACCAGGTACACCAGCCATCACCGCAGGGTGGCGAACAAAACCAGGCACACCAGCCATCACCGCAGGGTGGCTAACGAAACCAGGTACACCAGCCATCACCGCAGGTTGGCGAACAAAACCAGGTACATATAAATCAACATTCAACTTACCGCAAGGTGATGAGCAGCCTTTCCTCAGCAGAGATGGCCCTTCGCATTACAGTGTCTTGGAAGTCCAGGTCAGGAGACATAAGGCTCAGCAGCCGATCAAATGCAATAATGTTCAGACGGCAGAACTGTTTAAATTTATCAGGAAAACTATAGTAAACAGAGAAAAAAAATTATTAAAAGATAATTTTGTAACATAGTATACAAACAAAACCTTAAAAAAACAGCATACACGGGTGACATTATACTTTCTTCACATATATCTTACCTCCTTAAATCCTGGTAGAGAACATTAAAGTGTCCCTTGTCCGTCCGCTCCTGCAAGATAGGGTGCACCCAAATTATTTTTTGTCGTCTTCTCCTCCTTAAACGCTCCTATAGAACAATAATAGGTTAGTACACACACTACCTAAAAATAATGTACCCCAAAAAAACATAGTTTATATTACCTGCTCAACGTTGTAGTGCAGGAGATTTATGCAAGTCATTAGCAGAAGGTTTAGGCATGGTCTGCTGACCCGCAGGGGCTGCAATTCCTGTGGCATACTGTCTTTTGCAAAAAACAAAATGGTGAAGAGGGGTTGAACTAGGAAATGACATCAGGATTTCCCTCTTTTTTTTTTTTTTTTTTCAATAACTTTATTTGTGCTCAAAAACGCATGAAATAAGCTTACAAAAACGCATGTAAAATCCGCATAAAAAAACGCGTCAAAAACGCGAACAAAAACGCGAACAAAAAACGCATGCATTTTTCTGGGAAGGGACATGCAGAAATGTTGCAGAAATTTTCTGCTTCATTTCTGCATCGTGGGCACATAGCCTTATAAAATGGAATGGAAGTCCCTAAATGTGTGTGCACCGGTTCCTGAGGTGGAAGAACAGAAGACAGCAGAGATCTGCCACCAAAACGTGAGTGTTCTGCACCACACGCAAAGCACAGGAGAATTGGGACATTTGTCTTTGTCAGGGAGCCAGGGTGTGGGAACACAGCACCCCCTCACCACAGCTACCACCCTGAGCCCCTCACAAAATTGGCGTAGTCGGCAGGATGAAATCATGCATCGTGAGAAAGAGACAGATGCGGGGAAGATTTCAGTGAAAGGAAAGATGGGGGATGATGATGCGGAGGCTGGCGATAGCTTCGCCCATCGTGGGAGTCCTGAGCAGAAAACGATGCAAAAAACTGTATGTCATGGACGCCGGGCTGGGCTGAGACTGCGGCCCCCTGTGAGCGGTGCCCGCCTGCGGTGGGCACGTCGAAGAAAGAAGAAACCCCGCCCACCATTGAAGATCCCAGAAACAGAGTCAGAGTGGGAGGAATTGGTGGAGGCGGCTCCACCCACGGACGGGAGCCTGGAGGGAGGATCCCTCGTGCCAAGCAGTGCAGCGCCATTGCTGGAGGTGATGCTGGAAGTGCAAAAGCTTGACATCATGTCTTTCCGTGGAGGCCTCAGGAGAATGGAGTGGGACCGGCGCAAGATGTGCCAGGAGATGGAACGGCAGGAAAGAGAATTACAAAGGCCTGTGCAGTCAGCTGTGACAGCCGCGGTACAGGTGGGAGTCATCCAAGAGAAGAAAAAGGGAGAAAAGCGGCTGCGATTCCAGTTAGATCTCCCCGCGCAGGTGACGGTCATTAGACTGGAACTCCCCATACCGCTGAGATCGGTGTCTCATATTCCAGAGTCTCCGGGGCTACAGCGGGGAGTGTTAGGTCTGAATCAACGAGCCTGTCAGGATCGGAGACAAGAAGCCGGAGCAGCAGCAGAGGGTCTGCCTCCAGTGGTTCATCCTCTGGGGCCACCATCATCTACATTCAAGGTCAGGGAGTGGCTAATAATGGCGGTCACAGTGGAATCCTTGAGTGAAGCAGCCACTTAAAAAGTGTCTTGTTCTAGTTGCACTGAAAAAAAAAATGATGAATGAATGAGACTGTTCTGCGTCTCTTAAAGGGCAAAGAGCCTAATGGCACCAAGAGGAATTGGTGCTGGCCAGTCCAGCCACAGTTGAAAGAGAGGAATCATTTTTTTCTTTGTTTTCCCCCCTCCAAGTTCTTGTGCCTGTTGCGCATTCCCCTGCTGGATTGTGGGACTGAACGATAGGGTTACATCTCCCGCACTAAAGGACTGTGTGCAACTGCTCCATGGACTGTGTTCTTGAATAGGAGCTATTGCGCAACACATGGTTCTTTAAGGGACCGTACTCAGCAAAAAGGAGGGAGGGTGAAAACTGTCAGGAGGACTCGAGGATCATGCCAGGTCACTGCTCCAGGACTGTCGGAGCTGATGTAAGGTGGCCAGTGGGCCATTGTGGTCTTAACAAGGACTTCCTGTGTTTGGTAAACCCGGAGCAGGATTTGTTGGCCAATGGGCCTGTGATGGACATTTTTTTTCTGTGGGTCCCAAAGCAAGGGGACCAGGGTCAGATGGATCCCTGTTTAAAGGAACTTGAACATTTGTGGTTAGTCCCTTACAGCAGAGGGACAAGGGTCAGGCAGACCTGCCTGGTTCTTCGGATGACCCGATGTGCGAGCCGGGTCAAATGACTCTACCTTTGCGTTTGGGCAAATACTAAAGTGGGCCAAAATGACCGGTCATAAGAAACAGACATGAACTCTCTGTTCCAGGGTCCCAATCGAATGGGACCGAGGTCAAGGTTGACCAACAGAAGAATTGATAAAAAATAGTTAATCTATTGTGCATTTTATATAGAACTGTGTGTTGAAGGTTTTAAATGTGCATTGGTGTCTTTACAGGTGCTCTCATGGTCGGGACGACCATGTTTTAGGAGGGAGGAATCTAAGAGGGTGACCAGGACGGTCATGTGCCTTCTCTGTATGCACTTAATGTTAAACCCTGTTTTATATATGAATACAGTGGTGGCCAAAAGTATTGGCACCCCTGCAATTCTGTCAGTTTCTTCCTGAAAATGATTGCAATCACAAATTCTTTGGTATTATTATCTTCATTTAATTTGCTTGCAAGGAAAAAACACAAAAGGGAATGAAGCAAAAATCAAATCATGGATCATTTCACACAAAACTCCAAAAATGGGCCAGCCAAAAGTACTGGCACCCTCAGCCTAATACTTGGTTGCACAACCTTTAGCCAAAATAACTGCGAACAACCGCTTCCGGTAACCATCAATGAGTTTCCTAAAATGCTTTGCTGGAATTGTAGACCATTCTTCTTTGGCAAACTGCTCCAGGTCCCTGATATTTGAAGGGTGCCTTCTCCAAACTGCCATTTTGAGATCTCTCCACAGGTGTTCTATGGGATTCAGGTCTGGACTCATTGCTGGCCACCTTAGAAGTCTCCAGTGCTTTCTCTCAAACCATTTTATAGTGCTTTTGGAAGTGTGTTTTGGGTCATTGTCCTGCTGGAAGACCCATGACCTCTGAGGGAGACCCAGCTTTCTCACACTGGGTCCTACATTATGCTGAAAAATTTGTTGGTAGTCTTCAGACTTCATAATGCCATGCACACGGTCAAGCAGTCCAGTGCCAGAGGCAGCAAAGCAACCCCAAAACATCAGGGAACCTGCGCCATGTTTGACTGTAGGGACCGTGTTCTTTTCTTTGAATGCCTCTTTTTTTTTTCCTGTACACTCTATGTTGATGCTTTTTCCCAAAAAGCTCTACTTTTGACTCATCTGACCAGAGAACATTCTTCCAAAACATTTTAGGCTTTCTCAGGTAAGTTTTGGCAAACTCCAGCCTGGCTTTTTTATGTCTCGGGGTAAGAAGTGGGGTCTTCCTGGGTATCCCACCATATAGTCCCTTTTCATTCAGCCGCCGACGGATAGTACGGGTTGACACTGTTGTACCCTCGGACTGCAGGCAGCTTGAACTTGTTTGGATGTTAGCCGAGGTTCTTTATCCACCATCCACACAATCTTGCGTTGAAATCTCTCATAAAATTTTCTTTTCCGTCCCCATCTAGGGAGGTTAGCCACAGTGCCATGGGCTTTAAACTTCTTGATGACACTGCGCACGGAAGACACAGGAACATTCAGGTCTTTGGAGATGGACTTGTAGCCTTGAGATTGCTCATGCTTCCTCACAATTTGGTTTCTCAAGTCCTCAGACAGTTCTTTGGTCTTCTTTCTTTTCTCCATGCTCAATGTGGTACACACAAGGACACAGGACAGAGGTTGAGTCAACTTTAATCCATGTTAACTGGCTGCAAGTGTGATTTAGTTATTGCCAACACCTGTTAGGTGCCACAGGTAAGTTACAGGTGCTGTAAATTACACACATTAGAGAAGCATCACATGATTTTTCAAACAGTGCCAATACTTTTGTCCACCCCCTTTTTTAGGTTTGGTGTGGAATTATATCCAATTTGGCTTTAGGACAGTTCTTTTTGTGTTTTTTCATTGAAGACAAATTAAATGAAGATAATAATACCAAAGAATTTATGATTGCAATCATTTTGAGGAAGAAACTGAGTATTATGTGACAGAATTGCAGGGGTGCCAATACTTTTGGCCACCACTGTATGTGCTATGACCAACTGTCTGATGTGTCAGTTACAGGGTCAGTATAGGTGAGTGCGGGTAGAGTATTAGATTAGTAGAAGAGTAGTGCAGAAGTGGGTACTATAGCTGAGAGAAGATATAGTTGTAAGTTAGGAAAGAGTTAAGGGGTTTAGGAGCTGCTCCAGGTTGGGAAGAGCAGGTTCAGTGAAGAACTGAGACACTTCCTGATTGCAGTCAGTTCTAGTGAGAGTGAGAGAGATGTGACAGCATAGCAGTTGGTGGTCCAGGGGTCACCGGGGGCACAGTCTGTCCAGCAGCAAGGAACCCTCATTCAGAAACTGTGAAGCAGATATTTCCTTAACGTTCAGGGCCTACGGTCCACAGAAGCCACAGAAAAGTGTGTGTTCAGAAACCTTCACTGAAGGGGAAGTCGGACGGGAAATTGTACAAGGACAGTACGGGATTCTTAGAGCTGCGAGTGTCTCATAGGCCAAGAAGGTTGACTATGGAAGGGACAGCTCAGGACAAACAGACAGTGAACATCATTACGTGCGGTGCATCGGACGGTAACCCTGGAAAAGTATGTGATCAATGCTGCATGCTGTATGAAGTTGATTTCAATTGTTCAAGTAAAGTTTTTTTTTATAAAATGGAATGGACGTCCCTAAATGTGTGTGCGCCGGTTCATGAGGTGGAAGAACCGAAGACAGCAGAGATCTGCGACCAAAACGTGAGTGTTCTGCACCACACGCAAAGCACAGGAGAATTTGGACATTTGTCTTTGTCAGGGAGCCAGGGTGTAGGAAGACAGCAGTCCCTCGCCACAATTACCACCCTGGCTCCCTGACAAAGACAAATTTCCCAGTTCTCCTGTGCTTTGCGTGTGGTGCAGAACACTCACATTTTGGTTGCAGATCTCTGCTGTCTTCGGTTCTTCCACCTCAGGAACCGGAGCACACACATTTAGGGACCTCCATTCCATTTTATAAAAAAGAACTTTACTTGAACACTAGTGTTGAGCGAGTATGTTCTATTAACCCTTTTGCCGAGTATGCTCGGGCCGAGCTCCAAGTATTTTCAGCTGCTCGGTGATAAGGTTAAATCACTCCCGTGTGCATGATTTGCAACTGTTTGACATCTTTATTACAAGTGAGGAATGTGTAATAAATAGACATTCCTCACATGTAATAAAGCTGTCAAACAGCTGCAAATCATGCACACGGGAGCGATTTAACCTTATCACCGAGCAGCTGTAAATACTCGGAGCTCGGCCCGAGCATACTCGGACAGAACATACTCGCTCAACCCTATTGAACACTTGAAATCAACTTCATACACCATGCAGCATTTATCACATACTTTTCCAGGGTTACCGTCCGATGCACCGCACATAATGATGTTCACTGTCCGTTTGTCCTGAGCTGTTCCTTCCATAGTCGACCTTCTTGACACTCACAGCTCTAAGAATCCCGTACTGTCCTTGTACTATTTCCCGTCCGACTTCCCCTTCAGTGAAGGTTTCTAAACACACACTTCTCTGTGGCTTCTGTGGACCGTAGGCCCCGAACGTTAAGGGAATATCTGCTTCACAGTTTCTGAATGAGGGTTCTTTGCTGCTGGACAGACTGTGCCCCCGGTGACCCCTGGACCACCAACTGCTATGCTGTCACATCTCTCTCACTCTCACTAGAACTGCCTGCAATCAGGAAGTGTCTCAGTTCTTCACTGAACTTGCTCCTCCCACACTGGAGCAGCTCCTAAACCCCTTAACTCTTTCCTAACTTACAACTATATCTTCTCTAAGCTATAGTACCCACTTCTGCACTACTCTTCTACTAATCTAATACTCTACCTGCACTTACCTATACTGACCCTGTAACTGACACATCAGACAGCTGTTCATAACACATACTCATATATAAAACAGGGTATAACATTATGCGCATACAGAGAAGGTGCATGACCGCCCTGGTCACCCTCTTAACGGCGCTGTAGGGCAGTGTATTGCCGCGCAGAGACCGTCTCTCTGCAAAGCAATACCAGTGCCAGCCGCCGACCTATCAGAGGACCCTGTGCGCAGTATGGGCGGGACCTGGATGGGGGACATGTCTACAACATGGGGACCTGGATGGGGAACATGTCTGCAATATGGGGACCTGGATGGGGGACATGTCTGCAATATGGGGACCTGGATGGGGGACACGTCTGCAATATGGGGACCTGGATGGGGGACATGTCTGCAAGATGAGGACCAGTTCAAAATGTGTATAGAAAAAAAAATGGTATCACTAAAAATGTCACATTGTCATGCAAATAATGCAGCCCCCTAAATTAAATGTTAATAAATAGTGTTGAGCATTCCGATACTGAAATATCGGGTATCGGCCGATATTCGCGGTATCGGAATTCCGATACTTAATTCCGATACTTTTGCAATATCGTATACCGGAATCGGAAGTTCCCATAATGCAATGAGCCATTTTCATTTTATTCAGCCAATGAGGATCCTAAGAAGTGTGGGCACATCCTGTTAGGCATGTAGGCATCTTAACTAATGGCATGGCTGTGATTGGCTGCTGAAATGATGTCATGATGCACTATAAAAGCCGCCGCCGCCATTTTGAACTCACTCTGCTGTGAATCCAGTTAGGGATAGGATGCTGTTGTTCTGAGGGACAGTTTTAGCTACCTATTTGGTCTATTCTGCTTTACCCAAGCTACTTTATAAATCGCTGTGCCTTGCAGTGCTAGTGCACAGTTCTCTGTGCTGTTCACCGCTTTCTGCAAGGTCTCTGTGTGTGAGTGCAGCTCACCCTGTAGTGTGTGCTTCAGCTACGTCTGGTTATAGTGCACTCAGTGTGTGTCACTGCCTCATACATTGTCCTTTTTTGCCAATTCATAATTTTTCCTGATATCTCCTATTAGTGTGGTGGTTCCATCCGTATTCAGCTAAATTTGTTCCAAACACACTATATAGGAGGAGATAGAGACATTTTTTTGGTCTTGCAGCGCTAGTGCACAGTGCTCTGCATCTGTACTGTTCACCGCTGTCTGCAAGGTCTGGTGTGTGAGTGCAGCTCACCCTGTAGTGTGTGCTTCAACCACGTCTGGTTGTAGTGCACTCAGTGTGTGTCACTGCCTCATACATTGTCCTTTTTTGCCAATTCATAATTTTTCCTGATTTCTCCTATTAGTGTGGTGGTTCCATCCGTATTCAGCTAAATTGGTTCCAAACACAGTATATAGGAGTAGTTAGAGGAGCCTTTCTGCAGCATTGGGCCCTGCAGCCCCAGCCAGATTAGTATTAGCCTATTTTTTGCAGCCTCATCTATTGCATTGTAGGTTACCTTCCTACATTGTAATAGCTACAAAAAGTTTGTGATACTATCGTTATTACATCTTTAGGCACATCCAGTGTCTTTTTGTGACAAAAAAAAACTAAATAAAGTTCACCAAACACTCCACTTTACAGTTGTGTAGGCCACATTAGCTCATATTAAAGTCTAGTCCACACTTTATAAAATTAGTGTTTCTTATACCTGTTAGCAGCTGTTCAGGAATAAGCACACTAAGCCCTTAGTACTTTTCTGCCTATCTTTATCAGTCTACCAAGATGAAGAAGGCAGGGAGTAAGGCATGTGGTCGTGGGCGTGGGCGTGGGCGTGGAGTTTCTGCAGGGAGAGGGCGTGAGGATTCTGTGCCTGCAGGGAGAGGACGTGGGGATTCTGTGCCTGCTGCGGGCACCAGTGACTCAGCATCCCCCAGTTTTACCAGGGAACAGTCCTTTATGCGCAGCTTTGTAGGAGCTAGCCGTACCCCACTGCTGCGGGAGGACCAAATTGAAGCCGTTGTCGGATGGATGGCAGCTAACGCATCGACTTCAATTAGTTCCAGATCCTCTCAGGTCCTGAGCACTGAAGAGCACCCATCTGTCTCTTCACCACCTGCCAAATTGCCCAGGCAGTCAGAGAGCCCTGGACAGGAGCCATCTCTACTTCTGTTCTCTGAATCTCTTGGCTTGGAAAGAGGGGGCCAGCCAAGCAGAATTCGAGAATTTGAAGAAGAGGTAGTATGCAGTGATGCGCAACCGTTTTGTCTCTCTGAATCTGAAGAGGCGGGTGGGCCAGTGCCTATGGTCAGCAGCACACCTCAGTACGCATCTGATGATGAGACTCAGGTGCAACTTTCTGGTGCGTACTGTGCTGTCGAGACTACCCAGGAGAAGCAGTTGTTTGAAGAGGGTGGTGTAGATGATGAGGTCCTTGACCCATCATGGCATGAGGGACAGGAAGGTGGTGGGAGCAGCTCTGAGGAAGAGATTCCCCGAACAGCCCAAAAAGGAGGGAGAGGGAGGGGGCAGACTTGGTTGCCTGTAGCCTCCACTTCGGCACCCATTAGGAGCATGGCTCTTCCAAAATCCAAAGCGGGCGCTCCCAAGACTTGCAGTGCCTGGTCCTTTTTTGACACAGTTGCAGATGACATTTGCTTTGTCAAATGCAAGCTGTGTAATCAAAAGGCGAAAAGAGGGAAAAGTGTCAGCAACCTCAATACCACAAATATGTGGAAACATGTGCGGACCAAGCACGTGGTGGAGTTACAAAAACACACTGAAGACCTAGGCCAACCTACAGCGCCACCTACCACCTCTTCAGCTCGTGTTGTAGCCTCTTCCTCCAGCTCACACACAGCTGGTTCGGCTTCCTCACAGGATCGCCATGGAAGAATCTCTGGCACTGTTGTACAGAGACACAGTGTAATTCCACCCACAGCACCACTTTCCCAGTCATCCTCACACTCCCAGGCCAGTCTACAGCCATCGTTAGCACAGGCATGGGAGAAAAGGCGCCCATACTCGGCAAACCACCCCCGAGCACAGGCTCTGAATGCTGGCATTGCTAAACTACTGGCCCTTGAAATGCTATCATTCAGGCTGGTGGAGACTGACACATTCCGTAACTTTATGGCATTGGCAGTCCCACAATACAACGTGCCCAGCCGATTTTATTTCAGCAGCCAAGCCGTCCCTGCCCTGCAACATCATGTGGAGGGAAAAATTAAACATGCGCTACAAAACGCCGTCAGTAGCAAGGTCCACCTGACCACCGATGCGTGGACCAGTAAGCATGGACAGGAACGATACCTTTCCCTCACTGCCCATTGGGTAAATGTTGTGGAGCCGGGTACAGATCTTGAGAGTGGCGCTGTACGTGTTCTGCCAACTCCAAGGATTGCAGGAATCCAGTCTGTACACATTGACTCCTCCTCATACTCCAGTTCCTCTGAATCAGTGCTGCAGGAGCCGTCACGGTCTACCTCCACATCGACCCGTGAACGGTTACCTGTTATGGTGACCAATATGAGCACAGCCGTGGCCAAACGTCAACAGGCCGTATTAAAATTAATTTCTTTGGGGAATCGAAGCCACACAGCGCAGGAGCTCTGGAATGCCATCAAGCAGCAGAGCGACGTGTGGTTTGTGCCAGCGAATCTCCAGCCAGGCATGGTAGTGTGTGACAATGGCCGAAATCTGGTGGCAGCTCTGAGCCTAGGCAACCTCACTCACATCCCATGTCTGGCACATGTGCTCAACTTGGTCGTGCAGAGTTTTTTGAGGGACTGTCCGGATCTTGATGCACTGCTTCACAAGGTCCGCATAGAGTGCGCTCACTTGCGGCGTTCCAGCAATGCAAGATCACACATTGCAGCTCTGCAGCGCTGATTACGTCTTCCGGAACATCGCATCATATGTGACCTACCCACCAGGTGGAATTCAACGTTACATATGTTGGAGAGGTTGTGTGAGCAGCAGGCAGCAGTTTTGGAGTACCAGCTGCAGCAGGCCCAAAAAGGCGCAGTGCGCGCCGTTCACACTTCACCACCACTGAGTGGGCCTCTATGAAGGACATTTGCCAAGTTTTGTGTGCCTTCGATTATTCCACGCGGATGGCGAGTGCAGATGATGCACTAGTCAGCATGACTATCCCCCTTATCTGCCTGCTTGAAAAAACACTGCAAGCACTAAGGGACGAGGTTTTGGAAGAGGTGGAGGATGAGGAGTCACAAATGCCATCTGCTTCTCTACAGTCTGCGCAACGTGGTTCCTCACAAAGGCCTAGGCAGGGGACACTTTGTGAGGAGGATGAGGAGGAGTCAATGGATGAGGAAGACATCTGTCCAGAGGAGGTCAGGTACACAATGCTCTAGTAGTCAGTATCTAGAGCGAGGGTGGGGTGATGCAGAGCAGGCAGAGATCACGCCTCAAGCAGGGGACAGCGTTTCTTGGCCAGTTGGCAGTCTGCAGCACATGGTTGATTTCATGCTGCAGTGCCTGAGAAACGACCGCCGCATCGCCCACATTCTCAACACGGCTGATTATTGGGTGTCCACCCTCCTAGATCCTCGCTACCGGGACAACTTACAAAGCCTCATAACACCGTTGAACTGGGAGCATAAAATGCGGGAGTACCAAGACGCACTGGTGCATTCCATCATGTTCTCCATTCCAACCGAGAGCAGTGCTGCTAGTGCTTTACAAAGCAGCTCAGTGCGTCGAGGCAGTGGAGGAAGCTCTGCACAAAGAGGGAGCAGAAGCAGCGCCTCAGCACAAGGCAAGACCAGTATGGCCGAAATGTGGCAAAGTTTTGTGTCCCGGCCGCCACAAATGTCTACACCATCACAGACGGCTCCAGTCAGCAGGAGGCAACGTTTCCGTCAGATGGTGACAGACTACATGTCTTGCCCTCTTAGTGTACTCCCAGACGGCTCTTCTCCCTTCAAGTTTTGGGTCTGTAAGCTAGATACATGGCCAGAGCTAAGTCAGTATGCATTGGAGGTGCTAGCTTGCCCTTCTGCTAGTGTATTATCGGAGCGCGTCTTTAGTGCCGCAGGTGGTGTACTAACAGACCGTCGCATGCGACTATCATCCGATAACGTTGACCGGCTTACTTTTCTCAAAATGAACAAGGCCTGGATCTTTCATGAATTTGCCAGTCCTTTTCCAGAATAAATAATTGTTGGCAAAAGTATCCAGGTCTCCTGTTCTGTTCATCTTTCTACCACCTGAACTGTAATCCCTGAGCTCCAACACCGCCAGTTGGCGCTAGGAAGTGCCGTCTGCACAGTCAACACTTGCTGCCGTGTCATTGGGGTTCAGTAACGTCAGCTGTTCCCCTGTTGTGCGGACGGCAATTTCTCCTGCTCTGTCCACATTCTCACTACTACAGATTTTAAAGTTGCTCCAATTACACCTCTGGCTCCTCTGTTTTCAGTATTATCCCTGAGCTCCAACACCGCCAGTTGGCGCTCGGAAGTGCCGTCTGCACAGTCAATATTTGCTGCCGTGTCATTGGGATTCAGTAACATCAGCTGTTCCCCTGCTGTGCGGATGGCAATTTCTCCTGCTCTGTCCACATTCTCACTACTACAGATTTTAAAGTTGCTCCAATTACACCTCTGGCTCCTCTGTTTTCAGTATTATCCCTGAGCTCCAACACCGCTAGTTGGCGCTCGGAAGTGCCGTCTGCACAGTCAACACTTGCTGCCGTGTTATTGGGGTTCAGTAACATCAGCTGTTCCCCTGCTGTGCGGACGGCAATTTCTCCTGCTCTGTCCACATCCACTGTACTACTGATTTAAAACCTCCTCCAAATACACTTCTGGCTCCTCTGTTTTCAGTATTATCCCTGAGCTCCAACACTGCCAGTTGGCGCTCGGAAGTGCCGTCTGCACAGTCAACACTTGCTGCCATGTCATTGGGGTTCAGTAACGTCAGCTGTTCCCCTGCTGTGCGGACGGCAATTTCTCCTGCTCTGTCCACATTCTCACTACTACAGATTTTAAAGTTGCTCCAATTACACCTCTGGCTCCTCTGTTTTCAGTATTATCCCTGAGCTCCAACACCGCCAGTTGGCGCTCGGAAGTGCCGTCTGCACAGTCAACACTTGCTGCCGTGTCATTGGGGTTCAGTAACGTCAGCTGTTCCCCTGCTGTGCGGACGGCAATTTCTCCTGCTCTGTCCACATCCACTGTACTACTGATTTAAAACCTCCTCCAAATACACCTCTGGCTCCTCTGTTTTTAGTATTTACCCTGGGTTCCAACACCGCCAGCTGGTTCTCGGTAGTTCCATTTGCTCTTGTACCTTCTACTACCCATCCGGGTTCCAGTACCGTCAGCTGGTTCTCGGCAGTGCCTTTGGATTAGGTGCCTCCTTCTCGGTATCCAAGTTCCACCAACGTCTGCTGGTTCTTGGTAGTGCTTTCTGGCACAGGTACCTCCTGCTTAGTAACCGAGTTCCAGTACCGTCAGCTGGTCTTCGGCAGTTCCATTGGCTCTTGTACCTTCTACTACCCATCCGGGTTCCAGTACCGTCAGCTGGTTCTCGGCAGTGTCTTTGGCACGGGTACTCCCTCCTGCCCAGCCTGGTTCCAGCACGCCAGCTGTTTCCGGGTAGTGTCAACGTCACTTTGCCTCCAATGCGTTGTCCTGTCATGTTGCGGTCGGGTTAGCCGACTCTATGGTGCCTGCAGTTTAGGTGACTCCTATGTGGGCTGCGGGATCTGGCAATGAAGGCTGGTTCCATAGTGCCAATAGGACAAGCACCCCCTGTAGGACTGTGGGTTTTGGTAACTGCGGCCGGCTCGCAGCCTTGAACTTTTTTTTACATGGGTACCTTCTGCTACCCATCCGGGTTCCAGTACCGTCAGCTGGTTCTCGGCAGTGCCTTTGGATTAGGTGCCTCCTTCTCGGTATCCAAGTTCCACCAACGTCTGCTGGTCCTTGGTAGTGCTTTCTGGCACAGGTACCTCCTGCTTAGTAACCGAGTTCCAGTACCGTCAGCTGGTCTTCGGCAGTTCCATTGGCTCTTGTACCTTCTGCTACCCATCCGGGTTCCAGTACCGTCAGCTGGTCCTCGGTAGTTCAATTTGCTCTTGTACCTTCTACTACCCATCCGGGTTCCAGTACCGTCAGCTGGTTCTCGGCAGTGACTTTGGCACGGGTACTCCCCCCTGCCCAGCCTGGTTCCAGCACGCCAGCTGTTTCCGGGTAGTGTCAACGTCACTTTGCCTCCAATGCGTTGTCCTGTCGTGTTGCGGTCGGGTTAGCCGACTCTATGGTGCCTGCAGTTTAGGTGACTCCTATGTGGGCTGCGGGATCTGGCAATGACGGCTGGTTCCATAGTGCCAATAGGACAAGCACCCCCTGTAGGATTGTGGGCTTTGGTAACTGCGGCCGGCTCGCGGCCTTGAACTTTTTTTTACATGGGTACCTTCTGCTACCCATCCGGGTTCCAGTACCGTCAGCTGGTTCTCGGCAGTGCCTTTGGATTAGGTGCCTCCTTCTCGGTATCCAAGTTCCACCAACGTCTGCTGGTCCTTGGTAGTGCTTTCTGGCACAGGTACCTCCTGCTTAGTAACCGAGTTCCAGTACCGTCAGCTGGTCTTCGGCAGTTCCATTGGCTCTTGTACCTTCTACTACCCATCCGGGTTCCAGTACCGTCAGCTGGTTCTCGGCAGTGTCTTTGGCACGGGTACTCCCTCCTGCCCAGCCTTTTTCCAGCACGCCAGCTGTTTCCGGGTAGTGTCAACGTCACTTTGCCTCCAATGCGTTGTCCTGTCATGTTGCGGTCGGGTTAGCCGACTCTATGGTGCCTGCAGTTTAGGTGACTCCTATGTGGGCTGCGGGATCTGGCAATGAAGGCTGGTTCCATCGTGCCAATAGGACAAGCACCCCCTGTAGGACTGTGGGTTTTGGTAACTGCGGCCGGCTCGCGGCCTTGAACTTTTTTTTACATGGGTACCTTCTGCTACCCATCCGGGTTCCAGTACCGTCAGCTGGTTCTCGGCAGAGCCTTTGGATTAGGTGCCTCCTTCTCGGTATCCAAGTTCCACCAACGTCTGCTGGTCCTTGGTAGTGCTTTCTGGCACAGGTACCTCCTGCTTAGTAACCGAGTTCCAGTACCGTCAGCTGGTCTTCGGCAGTTCCATTGGCTCTTATACCTTCTGCTACCCATCCGGGTTCCAGTAGCGTCAGCTGGTCCTCGGTAGTTCCATTTGCTCTTGTACCTTCTACTACCCATCCGGGTTCCAGTACTATCAGCTGGTTCTCAGCAGTGACTTTGGAACGGGTACTCCCTCCTGCCCAGCCTGGTTCCAGCACGCCAGCTGTTTCCGGGTAGTGTCAACGTCACTTTGCCTCCAATGCGTTGTCCTGTCGTGTTGCGGTCGGGTTAGCCGACTCTATGGTGCCTGCAGTTTAGGTGACTCCTATGTGGGCTGCGGGATCTGGCAATGAAGGCTGGTTCCATAGTGCCAATAGGACAAGCACCCCTGTAGGACTGTTGGTTTTGGTAACTGCGGCCGGCTCGCGGCCTTGAACTTTTTTTTACATGGGTACCTTCTGCTACCCATCCGGGTTCCAGTACCGTCAGCTGGTTCTCGGCAGTGCCTTTGGATTAGGTGCCTCCTTCTCGGTATCCAAGTTCCACCAACGTCTGCTGGTCCTTGGTAGTGCTTTCTGGCACAGGTACCTCCTGCTTAGTAACCGAGTTCCAGTACCGTCAGCTGGTCTTCAGCAGTTCCATTGGCTCTTCTACCTTCTGCTACCCATCCGGGTTCCAGTACCGTCAGCTGGTCCTCGGTAGTTCCATTTGCTTTTGTACCTTCTACTACCCATCCGGGTTCCAGTACCGTCAGCTGGTTCTCGGCAGTGACTTTGGCACGGGTACTCCCTCCTGCCCAGCCTGGTTCCAGCACGCCAGCTGTTTCCGGGTAGTGTCAACGTCACTTTGCCTCCAATGCGTTGTCCTGTCGTGTTGCGGTCGGGTTAGCCGACTCTATGGTGCCTGCAGTTTAGGTGACTCCTATGTGGGCTGCGGGATCAGGCAATGAAGGCTGGTTCCATAGTGCCAATAGGACAAGCACCCCCTGTAGGACTGTGGGATTTGGTAACTGTGGCCGGCTCGCGGCCTTGAACTTTTTTTTACATGGGTACCTTCTGCTACCCATCCGGGTTCCAGTACCGTCAGCTGGTTCTCGGCAGTGCCTTTGGATTAGGTGCCTCCTTCTCGGTATCCAAGTTCCACCAACGTCTGCTGGTCCTTGGTAGTGCTTTCTGGCACAGGTACCTCCTGCTTAGTAACCGAGTTCCAGTACCGTCAGCTGGTCTTCGGCAGTTCCATTGGCTCTTGTACCTTCTACTACCCATCCGGGTTCCAGTACCGTCAGCTGGTTCTCGGCAGTGTCTTTGGCACGGGTACTCCCTCTTGCCCAGCCTGGTTCCAGCATGCCAGCTGTTTCCGGCTAGTGTCAACGTCACTTTGCCTCCAATATGTTGTCCTGTCGTGTTGCGGTCGGGTTAGCCGACTCTAATGTGCCTGCAGTTTAGGTGACTCCTATGTGGGCTGCGGGATCTGGCAATGAAGGCTGGTTCCATAGTGCCTATAGGACAAGCACCCCTGTAGGACTGTGGGTTTTGGTAACTGCGGCCGGCACGCGGCCTTGAACTTTTTTTTACATGGGTACCTTCTGCTACCCATCCGGGTTCCAGTACCGTCAGCTGGTTCTCGGCAGTGCCTTTGGATTAGGTGCCTCCTTCTCGGTATCCAAGTTCCACCAACGTCTGCTGGTCCTTGGTAGTGCTTTCTGGCACAGGTACCTCCTGCTTAGTAACCGAGTTCCAGTACCGTCAGCTGGTCTTCGGCAGTTCCATTGGCTCTTGTACCTTCTGCTACCCATCCGGGTTCCAGTACCGTCAGCTGGTCCTCGGTAGTTCCATTTGCTCTTGTACCTTCTACTACCCATCCGGGTTCCAGTACCGTCAGCTGGTTCTCGGCAGTGACTTTGGCACGGGTACTCCCTCCTGCCCAGCCTGGTTCCAGCACGCCAGCTGTTTCCGGGTAGTGTCAACGTCACTTTGCCTCCAATGCGTTGTCCTGTCGTGTTGCGGTCGGGTTAGCTGACTCTATGGTGCCTGCAGTTTAGGTGACTCCTATGTGGGCTGTGGGATCAGGCAATGAAGGCTGGTTCCATAGTGCCAATAGGACAAGCACCCCCTGTAGGACTGTGGGTTTTGGTAACTGCGGCCGGCTCGCGGCCTTGAACTTTTTTTTACATGGGTACCTTCTGCTACCCATCCGGGTTCCAGTACCGTCAGCTGGTTCTCGGCAGTGCCTTTGGATTAGGTGCCTCCTTCTCGGTATCCAAGTTCCACCAGCGTCTGCTGGTCCTTGGTAGTGCTTTCTGGCACAGGTACCTCCTGCTTTGTAACCGAGTTCCAGTACCGTCAGCTGGTCTTCGGCAGTTCCATTGGCTCTTGTACCTTCTGCTACCCATCCGGGTTCCAGTACCGTCAGCTGGTTCTCGGCAGTGTCTTTGGCACGGGTACTCCCTCCTGCCCAGCCTGGTTCCAGCACGCCAGCTGTTTCCGGGTAGTGTCAACGTCACTTTGCCTCCAATGCGTTGTCCTGTCGTGTTGCGGTCGGGTTAGCCGACTCTATGGTGCCTGCAGTTTAGGTGACTCCTATGTGGGCTGCGGGATCTGGCAATGAAGGCTGGTTCCATAGTGCCTATAGGAAGAGCACCCCCTGTAGGACTGTGGGTTTTGGCAACTGCGGCCGGCTCGCGGCCTTGAACTTTTTTTTACATGGGTACCTTCTGCTACCCATCCTGGTTCCAGTACCGTCAGCTGGTTCTCGGCAGTGCCTTTGGATTAGGTGCCTCCTTCTCGGTATCCAAGTTCCACCAACGTCTGCTGGTCCTTGGTAGTGCTTTCTGGCACAGGTACCTCCTGCTTAGTAACCGAGTTCCAGTACCGTCAGCTGGTCTTCGGCAGTTCCATTGGCTCTTGTACCTTCTGCTACCCATCCGGGTTCCAGTACCGTCAGCTGGTCCTCGGTAGTTCCATTTGCTCTTGTACCTTCTACTACCCATCCGGGTTCCAGTACCGTCAGCTGGTTCTCGGCAGTGACTTTGACACGGGTACTCCCTCCTGCCCAGCCTGGTCCCAGCACGCCAGCTGTTTCCGGGTAGTGTCAACGTCACTTTGCCTCCAATGCGTTGTCCTGTCGTGTTGCGGTCGGGTTAGCCGACTCTATGGTGCCTGCAGTTTAGGTGACTCCTATGTGGGCTGCGGGATCAGGCAATGAAGGCTGGTTCCATAGTGCCAATAGGACAAGCACCCCCTGTAGGACTGTGGGTTTTGGTAACTGCGGCCGGCTCGCGGCCTTGAACTTTTTTTTACATGGGTACATTCTGCTACCCATCCGGGTTCCAGTACCGTCAGCTGGTTCTCGGCAGTGCCTTTGGATTAGGTGCCTCCTTCTCGGTATCCAAGTTCCACCAACGTCTGCTGGTCCTTGGTAGTGCTTTCTGGCACAGGTACCTCCTGCTTAGTAACCGAGTTCCAGTACCGTCAGCTGGTCTTCGGCAGTTCCATTGGCTCTTGTACCTTCTACTACCCATCCGGGTTCCAGTACCGTCAGCTGGTTCTCGGCAGTGTCTTTGGCACGGGTACTCCCTCCTGCCCAGCCTGGATCCAGCACGCCAGCTGTTTCCGGGTAGTGTCAACGTCACTTTGCCTCCAATGCGTTGTCCTGTCATGTTGCGGTCGGGTTAGCCGACTCTCTGGTGCCTGCAGTTTAGGTGACTCCTATGTGGGCTGCGGGATCTGGCAATGAAGGCTGGTTCCATAGTGCCAATAGGACAAGCACCCCCTGTAGGACTGTGGGTTTTGGTAACTGCGGCCGGCTCGTGGCCTTGAACTTTTTTTTACATGGGTACCTTCTGCTACCCATCCGGGTTCCAGTACCGTCAGCTGGTTCTCGGCAGTGCCTTTGGATTAGGTGCCTCCTTCTCGGTATCCAAGTTCCACCAACGTCTGCTGGTCCTTGGTAGTGCTTTCTGGCACAGGTACCTCCTGCTTAGTAACCGAGTTCCAGTACCGTCAGCTGGTCTTCGGCAGTTCCATTGGCTCTTATACCTTCTGCTACCCATCCGGGTTCCAGTACCGTCAGCTGGTCCTCGGTAGTTCCATTTGCTCTTGTACCTTCTACTACCCATCCGGGTTCCAGTACCGTCAGCTGGTTCTCGGCAGTGACTTTGGAACGGGTACTCCCTCCTGCCCAGCCTGGTTCCAGCGCGCCAGCTGTTTCCGGGTAGTGTCAACGTCACTTTGCCTCCAATGCGTTGTCCTGTCATGTTGCGGTCGGGTTAGCCGACTCTATGGTGCCTGCAGTTTAGGTGACTCCTATGTGGGCTGCGGGATCTGGCAATGAAGGCTGGTTCCATAGTGCCAATAGGACAAGCACCCCCTGTAGGACTGTTGGTTTTGGTAACTGCGGCCGGCTCGCGGCCTTGAACTTTTTTTTACATGGGTACCTTCTGCTACCCATCCGGGTTCCAGTACCATCAGCTGGTTCTCGGCACTGCCTTTGGATTAGGTGCCTCCTTCTCGGTATCCAAGTTCCACCAACGTCTGCTGGTCCTTGGTAGTGCTTTCTGGCACAGGTACCTCCTGCTTAGTAACCGAGTTCCAGTACCGTCAGCTGGTCTTCGGCAGTTCCATTGGCTCTTCTACCTTCTGCTACCCATCCGGGTTCCAGTACCGTCAGCTGGTCCTCGGTAGTTCCATTTGCTTTTGTACCTTCTACTACCCATCCGGGTTCCAGTACCGTCAGCTGGTTATCGGCAGTGACTTTGGCACGGGTACTCCCTCCTGCCCAGCCTGGTTCCAGCACGCCAGCTGTTTCCGGGTAGTGTCAACGTCACTTTGCCTCCAATGCGTTGTCCTGTCGTGTTGCGGTCGGGTTAGCCGACTCTATGGTGCCTGCAGTTTAGGTGACTCCTATTTGGGCTGCGGGATCAGGCAATGAAGGCTGGTTCCATAGTGCCAATAGGACAAGCACCCCCTGTAGGACTGTGGGATTTGGTAACTGTGGCCGGCTTGCGGCCTTGAACTTTTTTTTACATGGGTACCTTCTGCTACCCATCCGGGTTCCAGTACCGTCAGCTGGTTCTCGGCAGTGCCTTTGGATTAGGTGCCTCCTTCTCGGTATCCAAGTTCCACCAACGTCTGCTGGTCCTTGGTAGTGCTTTCTGGCACAGGTACCTCCTGCTTAGTAACCGAGTTCCAGTACCGTCAGCTGGTCTTCGGCAGTTCCATTGGCTCTTGTACCTTCTACTACCCATCCGGGTTCCAGTACCGTCAGCTGGTTCTCGGCAGTGTCTTTGGCACGGGTACTCCCTCTTGCCCAGCCTGGTTCCAGCACGCCAGCTGTTTCCGGGTAGTGTCAACGTCACTTTGCCTCCAATACGTTGTCCTGTCGTGTTGCGGTCGGGTTAGCCGACTCTATGGTGCCTGCAGTTTAGGTGACTCCTATGTGGGCTGCGGGATCTGGCAATGAAGGCTGGTTCCATAGTGCCTATAGGACAAGAACCCCCTGTAGGACTGTGGGTTTTGGTAACTGCGGCCGGCTCGCGGCCTTGAACTTTTGTTTACATGGGTACCTTCTGCTACCCATCCGGGTTCCAGTACCGTCAGCTGATTCTCGGCAGTGCCTTTGGATTAGGTGCCTCCTTCTCGGTATCCAAGTTCCACCAACGTCTGCTGGTCCTTGGTAGTGCTTTCTGGCACAGGTACCTCCTGCTTAGTAACCGAGTTCCAGTACCGTCAGCTGGTCTTCGGCAGTTCCATTGGCTCTTGTACCTTCTGCTACCCATCCGGGTTCCAGTACCGTCAGCTGGTCCTCGGTAGTTCCATTTGCTCTTGTACCTTCTACTACCCATCCGGGTTCCAGTACCGTCAGCTGGTTCTCGGCAGTGACTTTGGCACGGGTACTCCCTCCTGCCCAGCCTGGTTCCAGCACGCCAGCTGTTTCCGGGTAGTGTCAACGTCACTTTGCCTCCAATGTGTTGTCCTGTCGTGTTGCGGTCGGGTTAGCCGACTCTATGGTGCCTGCAGTTTAGGTGACTCCTATGTGGGCTGCGGGATCAGGCAATGAAGGCTGGTTCCATAGTGCCAATAGGACAAGCACCCCCTGTAGGACTGTGGGTTTTGGTAACTGCGGCCGGCTCGCGGCCTTGAACTTTTTTTTACATGGGTACCTTCTGCTACCCATCCGGGTTCCAGTACCGTCAGCTGGTTCTCGGCAGTGCCTTTGGATTAGGTGCCTCCTTCTCGGTATCCAAGTTCCACCAACGTCTGCTGGTCCTTGGTAGTGCTTTCTGGCACAGGTACCTCCTGCTTTGTAACCAAGTTCCAGTACCGTCATCTGGTCTTCGGCAGTTCCATTGGCTCTTGTACCTTCTGCTACCCATCCGGGTTCCAGTACCGTCAGCTGGTTCTCGGCAGTGTCTTTGGCACGGGTACTCCCTCCTGCCCAGCCTGGTTCCAGCACGCCAGCTGTTTCCGGGTAGTGTCAACGTCACTTTGCCTCCAATGCGTTGTCCTGTCGTGTTGCGGTCGGGTTAGCCGACTCTATGGTGCCTGCAGTTTAGGTGACTCCTATGTGGGCTGCGGGATCTGGCAATGAAGGCTGGTTCCATAGTGCCTATAGGAAGAGCACCCCCTGTAGGACTGTGGGTTTTGGTAACTGCGGCCGGCTCGCGGCCTTGAACTTTTTTTTACATGGGTACCTTCTGCTACCCATCCGGGTTCCAGTACCGTCAGCTGGTTCTCGGCAGTGCCTTTGTATTAGGTGCCTCCTTCTCGGTATCCAAGTTCCACCAACGTCTGCTGGTCCTTGGTAGTGCTTTCTGGCACAGGTACCTCCTGCTTAGTAACCGAGTTCCAGTACCGTCAGCTGGTCTTCGGCAGTTCCATTGGCTCTTGTACCTTCTGCTACCCATCCGGGTTCCAGTACCGTCAGCTGGTCCTCGGTAGTTCCATTTGCTCTTGTACCTTCTACTACCCATCCGGGTTCCAGTACCGTCAGCTGGTTCTCGGCAGTGACTTTGGCACGGGTACTCCCTCCTGCCCAGCCTGGTTCCAGCACGCCAGCTGTTTCCGGGTAGTGTCAACGTCACTTTGCCTCCAATGCGTTGTCCTGTCGTGTTGGGGTCGGGTTAGCCGACTCTATGGTGCCTGCAGTTTAGGTGACTCCTATGTGGGCTGCGGGATCAGGCAATGAAGGCTGGTTCCATAGTGCAAATAGGACAAGCACCCCCTGTAGGACTATGGGTTTTGGTGACTGCGGCCGGCTCGCGGCCTTGAACTTTTTTTTACATGGGTACCTTCTGCTACCCATCCGGGTTCCAGTACCGTCAGCTGGTTCTCGGCAGTGCCTTTGGATTAGGTGCCTCCTTCTCGGTATCCAAGTTCCACCAACGTCTGCTGGTCCTTGGTAGTGCTTTCTGGCACAGGTACCTCCTGCTTAGTAACCGAGTTCCAGTACCGTCAGCTGGTCTTCGGCAGTTCCATTGGCTCTTCTACCTTCTGCTACCCATCCGGGTTCCAGTACCGTCAGCTGGTCCTCGGTAGTTCCATTTGCTTTTGTACCTTCTACTACCCATCCGGGTTCCAGTACCGTCAGCTGGTTATCGGCAGTGACTTTGGCACGGGTACTCCCTCCTGCCCAGCCTGGTTCCAGCACGCCAGCTGTTTCCGGGTAGTGTCAACGTCACTTTGCCTCCAATGCGTTGTCCTGTCGTGTTGCGGTCGGGTTAGCCGACTCTATGGTGCCTGCAGTTTAGGTGACTCCTATTTGGGCTGCGGGATCAGGCAATGAAGGCTGGTTCCATAGTGCCAATAGGACAAGCACCCCCTGTAGGACTGTGGGATTTGGTAACTGTGGCCGGCTTGCGGCCTTGAACTTTTTTTTACATGGGTACCTTCTGCTACCCATCCGGGTTCCAGTACCGTCAGCTGGTTCTCGGCAGTGCCTTTGGATTAGGTGCCTCCTTCTCGGTATCCAAGTTCCACCAACGTCTGCTGGTCCTTGGTAGTGCTTTCTGGCACAGGTACCTCCTGCTTAGTAACCGAGTTCCAGTACCGTCAGCTGGTCTTCGGCAGTTCCATTGGCTCTTGTACCTTCTACTACCCATCCGGGTTCCAGTACCGTCAGCTGGTTCTCGGCAGTGTCTTTGGCACGGGTACTCCCTCTTGCCCAGCCTGGTTCCAGCACGCCAGCTGTTTCCGGGTAGTGTCAACGTCACTTTGCCTCCAATACGTTGTCCTGTCGTGTTGCGGTCGGGTTAGCCGACTCTATGGTGCCTGCAGTTTAGGTGACTCCTATGTGGGCTGCGGGATCTGGCAATGAAGGCTGGTTCCATAGTGCCTATAGGACAAGAACCCCCTGTAGGACTGTGGGTTTTGGTAACTGCGGCCGGCTCGCGGCCTTGAACTTTTGTTTACATGGGTACCTTCTGCTACCCATCCGGGTTCCAGTACCGTCAGCTGATTCTCGGCAGTGCCTTTGGATTAGGTGCCTCCTTCTCGGTATCCAAGTTCCACCAACGTCTGCTGGTCCTTGGTAGTGCTTTCTGGCACAGGTACCTCCTGCTTAGTAACCGAGTTCCAGTACCGTCAGCTGGTCTTCGGCAGTTCCATTGGCTCTTGTACCTTCTGCTACCCATCCGGGTTCCAGTACCGTCAGCTGGTCCTCGGTAGTTCCATTTGCTCTTGTACCTTCTACTACCCATCCGGGTTCCAGTACCGTCAGCTGGTTCTCGGCAGTGACTTTGGCACGGGTACTCCCTCCTGCCCAGCCTGGTTCCAGCACGCCAGCTGTTTCCGGGTAGTGTCAACGTCACTTTGCCTCCAATGTGTTGTCCTGTCGTGTTGCGGTCGGGTTAGCCGACTCTATGGTGCCTGCAGTTTAGGTGACTCCTATGTGGGCTGCGGGATCAGGCAATGAAGGCTGGTTCCATAGTGCCAATAGGACAAGCACCCCCTGTAGGACTGTGGGTTTTGGTAACTGCGGCCGGCTCGCGGCCTTGAACTTTTTTTTACATGGGTACCTTCTGCTACCCATCCGGGTTCCAGTACCGTCAGCTGGTTCTCGGCAGTGCCTTTGGATTAGGTGCCTCCTTCTCGGTATCCAAGTTCCACCAACGTCTGCTGGTCCTTGGTAGTGCTTTCTGGCACAGGTACCTCCTGCTTTGTAACCGAGTTCCAGTACCGTCATCTGGTCTTCGGCAGTTCCATTGGCTCTTGTACCTTCTGCTACCCATCCGGGTTCCAGTACCGTCAGCTGGTTCTCGGCAGTGTCTTTGGCACGGGTACTCCCTCCTGCCCAGCCTGGTTCCAGCACGCCAGCTGTTTCCGGGTAGTGTCAACGTCACTTTGCCTCCAATGCGTTGTCCTGTCGTGTTGCGGTCGGGTTAGCCGACTCTATGGTGCCTGCAGTTTAGGTGACTCCTATGTGGGCTGCGGGATCTGGCAAAGAAGGCTGGTTCCATAGTGCCTATAGGAAGAGCACCCCCTGTAGGACTGTGGGTTTTGGTAACTGCGGCCGGCTCGCGGCCTTGAACTTTTTTTTACATGGGTACCTTCTGCTACCCATCCGGGTTCCAGTACCGTCAGCTGGTTCTCGGCAGTGCCTTTGTATTAGGTGCCTCCTTCTCGGTATCCAAGTTCCACCAACGTCTGCTGGTCCTTGGTAGTGCTTTCTGGCACAGGTACCTCCTGCTTAGTAACCGAGTTCCAGTACCGTCAGCTGGTCTTCGGCAGTTCCATTGGCTCTTGTACCTTCTGCTACCCATCCGGGTTCCAGTACCGTCAGCTGGTCCTCGGTAGTTCCATTTGCTCTTGTACCTTCTACTACCCATCCGGGTTCCAGTACCGTCAGCTGGTTCTCGGCAGTGACTTTGGCACGGGTACTCCCTCCTGCCCAGCCTGGTTCCAGCACGCCAGCTGTTTCCGGGTAGTGTCAACGTCACTTTGCCTCCAATGCGTTGTCCTGTCGTGTTGCGGTCGGGTTAGCCGACTCTATGGTGCCTGCAGTTTAGGTGACTCCTATGTGGGCTGCGGGATCAGGCAATGAAGGCTGGTTCCATAGTGCAAATAGGACAAGCACCCCCTGTAGGACTGTGGGTTTTGGTGACTGCGGCCGGCTCGCGGCCTTGAACTTTTTTTTACATGGGTACCTTCTGCTACCCATCCGGGTTCCAGTACCGTCAGCTGGTTCTCGGCAGTGCCTTTGGATTAGGTGCCTCCTTCTCGGTATCCAAGTTCCACCAACGTCTGCTGGTCCTTGGTAGTGCTTTCTGGCACAGGTACCTCCTGATTAGTAGAGATGAGCGTTGTTCGACTCGAGCTGTTCACCAATCTCAAATTCGAGCTGTTTTGGGCGGTGTTCGAGCCGTTCGGCGAACACGAACGATTTGAGAAAAATTCGGCTGTTCGAGGTTATATTCGATAACTGTTCGTGCCCCAAAATCATAACTGTATTTTTTCTCAGTAATGATGAAAATTAATGTTAATACGCAGTTTGAGTGTACAGCGGGGTGGGGGGAGGGGCAGGGGATGGATCTCTGCAGGAATAATGAAGATCTCCAGTTTTTTTTTCTCTTTCCCGCATTTACAGTGGGGAGGTGCAATCTGTCAGCCTATCAGCAGCGCACACACGGAGCGAAGTGCTTTTTTTCACACAAGCAAGGGCATGTGTCATTGGCAGTGTATGTCACATGTCCTTGCCCTATAAGACCAAGCCATTTTCCCCGTCGCCACCATTTTCTCACTGCTGCAGCTGCGTGTTAGACGGCACCGCTGTTGCTGTGTGCGCTATACCTTGTTAATTTCAAGCCAATTTTCGCACAAATCTACAGATAGCTTGGGAGTAGGGAATAGTTGTCATTGCAGTCCTTTTAAGGACTAGGTTACAGCATTTCCTACGACTTTTATCAGGCAGGTCTGTGCTCTTAAATAGATAGATTGTGGGAGTAAAGACTAATTGTAATTGCAGTCCTTTTCAGGACTAGGTTACATCAGTTCCTATCAGTTTTTGCCAGGCAGGTCTGTGCCAGTGCTGTGCAAGTTTTTTTCACAGCATTTGGCTGAATCTAGCAAAGCTAATCCTTTTTGGCCTATTGCAGAGTGTGTTAGTCAGTGGAGTAGCCTATCTGTGTTGCAAGATATACCACCTGTGTATAGAATACCAATTTTTTTACTGCACCTAGTGAAGTAAAATCTTTTGGGCATAGCATCATTCTATTAGTCCATCTATACTGACCTCCATCAGGATGCAAATTGAATATAATTTTTTTCTGCATCTAGCTCTGAAAAAATATTTGGGCTTCTAGCAGTGTGTGGGACTTGTTCTATTAGTCCATCTATAGTGACCTCCATCAGGTTGCAAACTGAATATAATTTTTTTCTGCATCTAGCTCTGAAAAAATATTTGGCCTTCTAGCAGTGTGTGGGACTTGTTCTATTAGTCCATCTATACTGACCTCCATCACGCTGCAAATTCAAAATAATTTTTTGTCTGCATCTAGCTCTGAAAAAATATTTGGCCTTCTAGCAGTGTGTGGGACTTTCTCTATTAGTCCATCTATACTGACCTCCATCAGGTTGCAAATTAAAAATAATTTTTATCTGCATCTACCTCTGAAAAAATATGTGGGCTTCTAGCTGTGTGTGGGACTTGTTCTATTAGTCCATCTATACTGACCTCCATCAGGTTGCAAACTGAATATAATTTTTTTCTGCATCTAGCTCTGAAAAAATATTTGGCCTTCTAGCAGTGTGTGGGACTTTCTCTATTAGTCCATCTATACTGACCTCCATCAGGTTGCAAATTAAAAATAATTTTTATCTGCATCTAGCTCTGAAAAAATATTTGGCCTTCTAGCAGTGTGTGGGACTTTCTCTATTAGTCCATCTATACTGACCTCCATCAGGTTGCAAATTAAAAATAATTTTTTGTCTGCATCTAGCTCTGAAAAAATATTTGGCCTTCTAGCAGTGTGTGGGACTTTCTCTATTAGTCCATCTATACTGACCTCCATCAGGTTGCAAATTAAAAATAATTTTTTGTCTGCATCTAGGTCTGAAAAAATATTTGGCCTTCTAGCAGTGTGTGGGACTTTCTCTATTAGTCCATCTATACTGACCTCCATCAGGTTGCAAACTGAATATATTTTTTTTCTGCATCTACCTCTGAAAAAATATTGGGCTTCTAGCTGTGTGTGGGACTTGTTCTATTAATCCATCTATACAGACCTCCATCAGGTTGCAAACTGAATATAATTTTTTTCTGCATCTACCTCTGAAAAAATATTTGGGCTTCTAGCTGTATGTGGGACTTGTTCTATTAATCCATCTATACAGACCTCCATCAGGTTGCAAACTGAATATAATTTTTTTCTGCATCTACCTCTGAAAAAATATCTGGGCTTCTAGCTGTGTGTGGGACTTGTTCTATTAGTCCATCTATACTGACCTCCATCAGGTTGCAAACTGAATATAATTTTTTTCTGCATCTAGCTCTGAAAAAATATTTGGCCTTCTAGCAGTGTGTGGGACTTTCTCTTTTAGTCCATCTATACTGACCTCCATCAGATTGCAAATTAAAAATAATTTTTATCTGCATCTAGCTCTGAAAAAATATTTGGCCTTCTAGCAGTGTGTGGGACTTTCTCTATTAGTCCATCTATACTGACCTCCATCAGGTTGCAAATTAAAAATAATTTTTTGTCTGCATCTAGCTCTGAAAAAATATTTGGCCTTCTAGCAGTGTGTGGGACTTTCTCTATTAGTCCATCTATACTGACCTCCATCAGGTTGAAAATTCAAAATATTTTTTTGTCTGCATCTAGCTCTGAAAAAATATTTGGCCTTCTAGCAGTGTGTGGGACTTTCTCTATTAGTCCATCTATACTGACCTCCATCAGGCTGCAATTTAAAAATAATTTTTATCTGCATCTACCTCTGAAAAAATATTTGGCCTTCTAGCTGTGTGTGTGACTTGTTCTATTAGTCCATCTATACTGACCTCCATCAGGTTGCAAACTGAATATAATTTTTTTCTGCATCTAGCTCTGAAAAAATATTTGGCCTTCTAGCAGTGTGTGGGACTTTCTCTATTAGTCCATCTATACTGACCTCCATCAGGTTGCAAATTAAAAATAATTTATATCTGCATCTAGCTCTGAAAAAATATTTGGCCTTCTAGCAGTCTGTGGGACTTTCTCTATTAGTCCATCTATACTGACCTCCATCAAGTTGCAAATTAAAAATAATGTATTGTCTGCATCAAGCTCTGAAAAAATATTTGGCCTTCTAGCAGTGTGTGGGACTTTCTCTATTAGTCCATCTAAACTGACCTCCATCAGGTTGCAAACTGAATATATTTTTTTTCTGCATCTACCTCTGAAAAAATATTTGGGCTTCTAGCTGTGTGTGGGACTTGTTCTATTAGTCCATCTATACTGACCTCCATCAGGTTGCAAACTGAATATAATTTTTTTCTGCATCTAGCTCTGAAAAAATATTTGGGCTTCTAGCAGTGTGTGGGACGTTCTCTATTAGTCCATCTATACTGACCTCCATCAGGTTGCAAATTAAAAATAATTTTTATCTGCATCTAGCTCTGAAAAAATATTTGGCCTTCTAGCAGTGTGTGGGACTTTCTCTATTAGTCCATCTATACTGACCTCCATCAGGTTGCAAATTAAAAATAATTTTTTGTCTGCATCTAGCTCTCAAAAAATATTTGGCCTTCTAGCAGTGTGTGGGACTTTCTCTATTAGTCCATCTATACTGACCTCCATCAGGTTGCAAATTAAAAATAATTTATATCTGCATCTAGCTCTGAAAAAATATTTGGCCTTCTAGCAGTGTGTGGGACTTTCTCTATTAGTCCATGTATACTGACCTCCATCAAGTTGCAAATTAAAAATAATGTTTTGTCTGCATCTAGCTCTGAAAAAATATTTGGCCTTCTAGCAGTGTGTGGGACTTTCTCTATTAGTCCATCTATACTGACCTCCATCAGGTTGCAAACTGAATATATTTTTTTTCTGCATCTACCTCTGAAAAAATATTTGGGCTTCTAGCTGTGTATGGGACTTGTTCTATTAGTCCATCTATACTGACCTCCATCAGGTTGCAAACTGAATATAATTTTTTTCTGCATCTAGCTCTGAAAAAATATTTGGCCTTCTAGCAGTGTGTGGGACTTTCTCTATTAGTCCATCTATACTGACCTCCATCAGGTTGCAAATTAAAAATAATTTTTATCTGCATCTAGCTCTGAAAAAATATTTGGCCTTCTAGCAGTGTGTGGGACTTTCTCTATTAGTCCATCTATACTGACCTCCATCAGGTTGCAAATTAAAAATAATTTTTTGTCTGCATCTAGCTCTGAAAAAATATTTGGCCTTCTAGCAGTGTGTGGGACTTTCTCTATTAGTCCATCTATACTGACCTCCATCAGGTTGCAAATTCAAAATAATTTTTTGTCTGCATCTAGCTCTGAAAAAATATTTGGCCTTCTAGCAGTGTGTGGGACTTTCTCTATTAGTCCATCTATACTGACCTCCATCAGGCTGCAAATTAAAAATAATTTTTATCTGCATCTACCTCTGAAAAAATATTTGGCCTTCTAGCTGTGTGTGGGACTTGTTCTATTAGTCCATCTATACTGACCTCCATCAGGTTGCAAACTGAATATAATTTTTTTCCGCATCTAGCTCTGAAAAAATATTTGGCCTTCTAGCAGTGTGTGGGACTTTCTCTATTAGTCCATCTATACTGACCTCCATCAGGTTGCAAATTAAAAATAATTTATATCTGCATCTAGCTCTGAAAAAATATGTGGCCTTCTAGCAGTGTGTGGGACTTTCTCTATTAGTCCATCTATACTGACCTCCATCAGGTTGCAAATTAAAAATAATTTTTTGTCTGCATCTAGGTCTGAAAAAATATTTGGCCTTCTAGCAGTGTGTGGGACTTTCTTTATTAGTCCATCTATACTGACCTCCATCAGGTTGCAAACTGAATATATTTTTTTTCTGCATCTACCTCTGAAAAAATATTGGGCTTCTAGCTGTGTGTGGGACTTGTTCTATTAATCCATCTATACAGACCTCCATCAGATTGCAAACTGAATATAATTTTTTTCTGCATCTACCTCTGAAAAAATATTTGGGCTTCTAGCTGTATGTGGGACTTGTTCTATTAATCCATCTATACAGACCTCCATCAGGTTGCAAACTGAATATAATTTTTTTCTGCATCTACCTCTGAAAAAATATTTGGGCTTCTAGCTGAGTGTGGGACTTGTTCTATTAGTCCATCTATACTGACCTCCATCAGGTTGCAAACTGAATATAATTTTTTTCTGCATCTAGCTCTGAAAAAATATTTGACCTTCTAGCAGTGTGTGGGACTTTCTCTATTAGTCCATCTATACTGACCTCCATCAGGTTGCAAATTAAAAATAATTTTTTGTCTGCATCTAGCTCTGAAAAAATATTTGGCCTTCTAGCAGTGTGTGGGACTTTCTCTATTAGTCCATCTATACTGACCTCCATCAGGTTGCAAATTCAAAATATTTTTTTGTCTGCATCTAGCTCTGAAAAAATATTTGGCCTTCTAGCAGTGTGTGGGACTTTCTCTATTAGTCCATCTATACTGACTTCCATCAGGTTGCAAACTGAATATATTTTTTTTCTGCATCTACCTCTGAAAAAATATTTGGGCTTCTAGCTGTGTGTAGGACTTGTTCTATTAGTCCATCTATACTGACCTCCATCAGGTTGCAAACTGAATACAATTTTTTTCTGCATCTACCTCTGAAAAAATATTTGGGCTTCTAGCTGTGTGTGGGACTTGTTCTATTAGTCCATCTATACTGACCTCCATCAGGTTGCAAATTGAATATAATTTTTTTCTGCATCTAACCCAGCCAATAGTTTTGGCCTAATACCACAGTTTGGCCACTCAGCTCTGCTCGTTTCCCATCCATTGTTTTTTTGTGCAAACAACTCCAGAGTTGTGAATTAGTTAACCACCAAAATGAGTGGAAAAAGGCCTGCTGCTGGTGGAAAGGGGAATAGGCGTGTTGGGAAGGGGAAAAAAGGTTGTGTCCGTGGGGTAGGTGTTAAAGCAACAGTAACATCTGCAGAAGAAAGACCATCTTCCAGCCAAACTAAAATGTCTACTTCTTTTAGCGGACAATGTGATAAGATCCCTTTCTTACGGCCACGCCAATCGCTACAAATTCCAGATGAGGCACAAAAACAGCAGGTGCTTCAACGGATATCAAGTGCTCCTTTAAGTGGGCTCTCCTCCACATCAACTTCAACATCACAAATACTCCAGTCCTCAAAGGTGTCACCCCAATCGCACTTGCTTCACTACAGCTCCCAAATCTCCAGCTGCCCGTCTGAGTATGAGGTAGAACAGATAGTTGAGTCTGCAGAGCTGTTTACTCATACTATAGCCTGGGAATCAGAAGTCGACTCCAGCGCTTCTGTGAATCCAGACGAGGAAATGATCTGCACTGATGCCCAGAATCTTTATGAGTCGGATCCAGGACCAGACGCAGAAGGTTCTGACCATAATGTAGACCCTCATTCCCAAACTGTAACTCCTGTTGGTGGAGACAATGAGGAAGACGATGATGAGACTCAAATACCTGATTGGAGCGACAACTTTAGTTTTTTGTCAGGGCAGGAACAGGTTGGCTCTGAGGATGACGTGTGTGATAACGCACAGGGTGATGATGATGAGGTTGAAGATCCCACTTACTGTCAACCCACAGTCAGCCAAGAGATGAGGTCAGCAGAGTAGGTGGAGGAAGATGCTAGTGACGACGAGGTCAGGTTGCGCCTTCCTGGACAGAGACGTAGTACTGGAAGCACGTCAACAACTGCATCCTCAAACACAACTCTGCCTCTCACCACAAGTCGTGGTGGCTCTTCAGGTCGCATGGGTGCTAAGCCTTGCATAGCCTGGGCATTTTTTCAGATCGATAAAGATGACCCAACTCGTGTTATCTGTAACATTTGTCAGCAAAAGCTAAGTAGAGGCCAAAAAATACATAGTTTGAGTACTTCATGCATGAATCGGCACATGGACATGAAGCATAAGTTGCAGTGGGAAGCTCAGTGTGCTACAATGCGGCCTAGCCGGCCGGGCCAACCACCGTCTGCCATATCTTGTGCATCCGCGGCCTCTTCATCCTCTGTGACTGGGGGGACAGCAGTCACACCTGTTTTGGGGCGCAGACCTGCCACCTCTTTACCCGCAACAACCAGCGTGATTGGCAGGTCATCATTTTCTTTGGAGGTGGTAACACCAGCTGGTGTTGAGCGCTGTCCGACATCGATAGCACCACCTTTGGATCAAGGCAACCTAACATGTCCGCCTGCATCTTCCTCACAGACCGGCAGTTTGCCGGGGACACCCTTATCATCCCCGTCTAAGCACAATAGCCAGCCCTCGGTCCCTCAGATGTGGACAAGTAAAAGACCATTTCCTCCTAGCCATGAGAAAGCTAAGAGGTTGAATTTCACCATCTGCAAGCTCTTGGCTACAGAAATGCTGCCTTTCCGCCTGGTGGACACAGAGGATTTTCGAGACCTTATGTCCGTCGCAGTGCCCCAGTACCAGATGCCCAGTCGGCACTACTTCTCAAAGAAAGGTGTGCCTGCGCTCCACCAGCATGTCGCACACAACATCACCGCTTCTTTGAGAAACTCTGTGTGTGACAGGGTGCATTTCACCACAGACACTTGGACGAGTAGGCATGGACAGGGGCGTTACATGTCGCTGACTGGGCACTGGGTAACTATGGTGACAGCAGGACAAGGGGCTGCTGTCCAAGTCTTGCCGTCCCCACGAGTTGTGCGTCAATCCTCTTTATGTCAAAGTTCCTCCACTGCTTCTGCCTCCTCAACCTCCTCTCGGTCTTCCACCTGCACCCAAAGCCTGTCTGGTCATGCCACAAGCTTTCTAACTGCGCAGAAGGGATCCTGCACACCTCCTTACTATGCTGGCAGTAGGGCTCAACGTCATCAGGCGGTTTTTACTTTGAAATGTCTGGGAAATGTGAGTCACACAGCTGAGGAGTTGTGGTCAGCTCTGGAGAACCAATTTCATGAATGGTTGTCTCCACTGGACCTGAAACCAGGGAAGGCCGTGTGCGACAATGCTGCAAACTTGGGTGCGGCCCTTCGCCGGGGCAATGTCACACACGTGCCTTGTATGGCTCACGTGTTGAACCTGGTTGTCCAGCAATTTTTAGCCCACTATCCCAGACTAGATGGCCTTCTGCAGAGGGCACGGTCGCTGTGTGCTCACTTCCACCGTTCGCATCCCGCAGCTCAGCGACTTACATCTCTACAGAAGTCGTTGGGCCTGCCACTTCACCGGCTAAAATGCGATGTGCCTACCCGGTGGAATTCAACTCTGCACATGTTGCAGCGACTGTGGCAGCACCGACAAGCCCTGGTGCAATACGTTCTGACGTATAGCCTGGGCCAACGAGATCCAAAGGTGGGGCAAATCACGCTGGAGGAGTGGTCTCAGATCAGGGACCTATGCACCCTTCTGCACAGTTTTGAAATGGCGACGAAGATGTTTAGTGCTGACTATGCCATTATCAGCATGACTATTCCGGTGATTTACATGCTGGAGCACATGTTAAACAGAATTCGGAGTCAGGTGGTGGCACAAGAGTAGGTGGAGGAAGTAGAGGAGGAGGAGTTGTATGCGGAAGGGCTAATATCTGCAAGGTCCAGACGGTCGGAAGCACCAAGGCGGCAGGCATGTGAGGGTGCGGGAGATGGTTTTACCAGGGCGCATGGTAGCAGCCAAACTAGTGAGGAAGGTGCAGCAGCCCAGGAAGAAGTGGAGGACGAACTGATGGAAGACTCATCAGATGAGGGAGACCTTGATCACATTTCTGTTGTGCGAGGTTGGGGGGAGAGGACAGAGGAAGGAAGCATGATTGTTACCTCGCCACCAACACAACAGGGACTTGGTGCTCCTGGATGTGCAACACACATGAGTGCCTTCTTGCTGCACTACCTGCAACATGACCCTCAAATTGTGAGAATTACAAATAATCCTGACTACTGGGTTGCCACACTGTTAGATCCCCGGTACAAAAGTAAATTTGCCGAAATTATTCCTGCCATAGAAAGGGATGCACGCATGCAGGAGTATCAGCAGAGACTGTTGCAGAATCTTACATGTGCTTTTCCACAAAACACCAGTGGTGCACGTAGTGAATCTCACAGTTCCAACTTGCCAACCGTGGGACCGTCAAGTGTTCAGCACTCAAACCGTAACAGAACCACAGTATCTGCTGGTAACATCAATTTTGCGGAATAATTTCACCACTTTTTTAGCCCATCCTTTGCAAGGCCACAGGAGACAAGAAGTCTGACACATAGTCAACGCCTAGAGACGATGGTACAGGAGTATCTCCAAGTAAACATTGAAGCCATGACTGTGTCACTGGACCCTTGCTCTTTTTGGGCTTCCAATCTGGATAAATGGCCGGAGCTAGCCACTTACGCCTTGGAGATCTTGTCATGCCCCGCAGCCAGCGTTCTGTCTGAACGTGTGTTCAGCGCTGCTGGTGGTGTGCTGACAGATAAGCGCACGCGGCTCTCCACTGATAATGTAGACAGACTCACGTTCATAAAGATGAACAAATCATGGATCCGAAACAACTTTTCTACCCCTGTGTCATCCTGGGGAGAGTAAAAGCTTGATGATTGGTTAAAATCACCCTACCAACCGTTTTAAGCTTTCAAATTACTAATCATGTTTATCTGTATCTTGGCTGGAAAATAATTTGGGCTTTGTAGCAGTGTGCAGCACTGATTCTATTAGGCCATCTATAATAAGCTCCACCAGATTTAAAATTACTAATCATGTTTATCTGTATCTTGACTGGAAAATAATTTGGGCTTTGTAGCAGTGTGCAGCACTGATCCTATTAGGCCATCTATACTAAGCTCCACCAGATTTAAAATTAATAATAATTTTTAGCTGCATCTAGCCCGGAAAATAATTTTGGGGCTCCGAGATGCGCAAGACACATAAGTGCCTTCTTGCTGCACTACCTGCAACATGACCCTCATATTGTCAGAATTCGAAGTAATCATGACTACTGGGTTGCCACACTCTTAGATCCCCTAAACTTTTCGATCAACCTTTTCATTTTAATAAAGACCAAAAAAATGGTCAATTTTGAAATTATAAGCATTAGCAGGTTATTAGAAACTGAAATCAAACAGTTTTCAACTCAAAACTTTATTCTAGGTGATGTTACATTTTCACATAGGACCCCTTGTTCGAAAGGAGCTTCTGAACTCTCTCGTCCATTGAATTTGTCAGGTTTTGGATGGTTTCTGCTTCAATTGTTTTGCATGAGGACAGAATACCCTCCCAGAGCTGTTGCTTAGATGTGAACTGCCTCCCGCCATCATAGACACTCCTTTTGATGATGCTCCAGAGGTTCTGAATGGGGTAGAGGTCAGGGGAGCATGGGGGTCACACCATAAGTTTGTCCCCTTTTATGCCTATATCAGCCAGAGATGCAGATGTTTTATGTGCAGCATGAGATGGTGCATTATCATGCAAAAAAATGATCTTGCTGTGAAATACACGGTTCTTCTTCTTGAACCATGGCAGGAAGTGCTGTTTGAGAAAATCCACATACATTATGGAGTTCATCTTTAGCGCCTTCAGGGATCCTAAAGGGGCCGACAATCTCTTTCCCCATGATTCCAGCCCAAAACATTACTCCACCTCCTCCTTGTTGGCGCTGTAGCCGTGTTTGCGTGGGGTGTCCATCAACCAGCCATCCTCCACTCCATCCATCTGTACCATCGAGCGCTGCACGGCACTCATCCGTGAACAAAACAGTTTTGAAATCAGTCTTCATGTAATGTTTGGCCCACTGGAGCCGTTTCTGCTTGTGTGAAGTGGATAGAGGAGGTCGACAGGATGGCGTATGTGTAGCACCCTGAGGATTCGGCTGCTACAGGTGTATTGCACCTCCACCCAGAGGTGTGATATTCCACTCCCGGGTAAGGATGGAGTGTGGAACTGAGCTAGTAGGCTGCATGCACTACACACATCCCATTTCCGGGGAACAGACCGATGGTACTCCCACTAGAGAAATGTGCAGGTACGACAGTGTCTGTTCCTGGCTGGAGTGGGAGGGGGGTGGAACATCCCAGTAGTGTAGGGGCAGATAGGGGGAGCAGCCTGGGTAAAGCTAGGAGCTCATTGGGTGCTGGTCACCTGAGCTCACACATAGAGGGAGTATTTAAGGTGGGCACCATCTTAGATCAGGGTCAGTCAGTCAGTTGTCAGTCTGTGAGACGTCAGTCTGTCAGAGTGTAACCTGAGAAGCAGAGCAGAAGAGAAGAGAGAGAGACCCAGAGGCGCAGAGGGGACCCCAAGAGCCCATAGAGCTAATAGGGTGAAGGGTCGGCAACAGGGTACCGGATCCCAAGCTGGCAGAGGCTACAGCACACCTTAGCCAGGAACCGGAGGTCGTGGGCAGGATCTGCCACGATCACCCACTAAATCCACCCGGAAGGCAGACCAAGAATAGGGTCAGGGAGCCCAGAGGAGGCTTGACCAACAAGAGGCCCGAGGGAGCCGGACTTAGGTGGATCCCTGGTGGGAACGGCCAGAAGAAGGGAGAGACAGAAAGGAGCTCAGGACCACACTCCGGAGTTGCCTGGGAGTTGACCGAGTCCAGGACCTGGTGGACGCAGCACGGCTTGGGTGGTCACTGCTGTACACAGTGACCCGAGCAACACCAGTAAGTAAAACCCTGGAACTGCATTTTATGCCTCTGAGTCTCCTTGCTGCACCTTCACAACCACCATCCTCCACGGCTGACCCCCTGAGGCTATACCCCTCCCGTTGGGGGTTATACTACCTAAGCTGCACTCACATCATCAGCCTCAGTGGACCCTGCTGCAGCGGCGGCCGTATTGACCGCAAATCAACGGGTGGCGTAGTCGACACAAAAGAACATCTAGTAACATCTATAAGGACTGCCACACACTGAGCTTGACACCCTGGGCACGGACCGGGTCACAGCCACTCGGAGACTACAACCCCCATCTGATCCGGCTCCGGGTATCCCTAACAGCACTGGCCCAGGGGGCGCGTCATATGCACAGCTGCAAACCTCTGAAGGACCCTGCATCTTGTTGTTCGGGTGACGTTGGAGGCACCAGCAGCTTCAAAAACTTGTCTGCTGCTATGACAAGGCTTTTTTGCCGCTGCTCTTTTAACCTGATGTAATTGCCTGTAGGAAAGAGTCCTCAATTTGCCCTTATCAGCACGCACACGTGTGTACTGTGAATCAGCTACATACTTCTTGATTGCCAAGACACTTCATCCTGATCATCGCACAATGTTGATTGTAGTCATGCCTTGATCTAAACACTCCACAATTTGTTGCTTCTCAGCAGCCGACACATCCTTTTTCTTTCCCATTTTGGCAGAAAATGTAGGCTGCTTAATAATGTGAGACAGCCTTCTTAAGTAGTCTTGCCTTTCATTGGACACACCTGCCAAACTAATTAGCACAGGTGTCTGCAATTGCTTACAGTGATATAAAGAGCCCTGACACACATCACCATCAATGAGTTTAACTGACAAACAAATTCTTCCCTTATCACTAATAAACACTTTTTGCATAATAATTTGGAACACAGTGTACATGTGCTTTTCCACAAAACACCAGTGGTTCACGTAGTGAATCTTACAGTTCTAACTTGCCAACCGTGGTCTGTATGGAGTTGTTCAATAAAGGGCCCAAAATTAAGATAACATAGATGGGAGAGGTCTCTATGAATAGGAATTCCTAAGTATTTGATACCCTGTGAGGGCCAGGCAAAGGGAAAGTTGGACTGGATGGAATCCTATATGGATTTGGGGAGGGAGACATCGAGGGCCTCAGACTTCGCTGCATTGATTTTAAAATTTGACCATGTAACAAAGTGATCTATTTCAGACATAACAGCATGGATGGATATATGTGATTGAGTGATATATACTAGGACATCATCAGCAAATAGAGAGCACTTGTACTCGGTGCCTCCCACCTCAATCCACCTAATATTGGGGTTATGGCGAATTGATGAGAGCAGGTGCTCCGTCACTAGGATGTATAAGAGAGGGGACAGAGGACATCCCTGCCTTGTCCCATTGGTGATTGTGAAAGGTGATGAAAATGTTCTGATGCACCCCCTGGGCCTTGGGACACCCGGAGCCGGACCCTTTTTGGTGGATGCTGGTGGTTGTAGTCTTCGTGGCGGCGACCCGGTTCCGTGGCTCAGGGTGGTCAAACCAGTGGCGGAACTATTTATGTGGTTTTGATGTTTAAATGTCCGACTACGCCACCCGTGGATTGCGGTCAGAGTGAACCGCCGCTGCAGGGCAGACCGCTGAGGCTGGTGTTGTGGGTGCAGCAGAGCGTAGCATAACTCCCCACGGGAGGAGTATAGCCTCAGGGCAGTGCATTCGGAGGATGGGGGTGATGGTGCAGGGCAGCAGCAGTAACGACACGGAGTCAGTGATGCAGTCCAGGGCCTTTACTCACAGTTCTTATTATCCAGACCACGTCTGCAGGTAACGGCTGCCCACGTCGTACTGTGCTCACCAGGTGAGGGGCTCAGACAACTCCCAGATAACTTTGGAGCGCTTCACAGGACCCCCTTTGTGTGTCCTTTGTCTGGCCTTTCTTACCAACCCTTCTGACCGGCTGCCTCGGGCCTCCTCTTGGTAAACTTGGCGCCAGTTTCCCTGACCCTATGTGGTGCCTTCCTAGTGGGTGTAGCGAGGGGCTGCGCCACATAAAATGTCACAGCCTCCGGTTTCTAGCTGAGGGTCGTTTCCTGCCTCCACTAGTTTCGGGGACCGGTCTCCCCCTTTGGCCTGACCCCTCCACGCAGGTGGATTCGGGCGTGCGGTGGCGACTCGCCCGTCCGCACCCCTGGGATCCCTTCATTCCTCGTTCCTGGAGCCTTCTCCGCTGCTCTGCCTTCATTCTCCCTCTTCCAGGCCTGGGCCTCTGTTACTAGGCCCGTCTCCAGAGCAGAGCTCATGCAGAGCCCCTGCTCCCTGCCACTTCTGCTCAGACTTCTCTGCACTGAACTAAGATGGTGCCCACCTTTTATACTCCCTTCTCAATGCACCCAGGAACTGCTTCCTCCCTGCTCCTGCACTACAGGGTTCCCCTTCCTCAGTGTTCCCTCCCCCCACTCCAGCCAGGGACAGGGACTGTCGTGCCCATCTCAGAGGCATATTGGTCGCCCTGCCCCACGGCAATGTGGTGTAATGCATGCAGGTGTCGGGTCCTGATCCACACTCCATCCTTACCTGAGAGTGAGATATCACACCTCTGGGTGAGGTGCAATACCTCTGTAGCAACCGAGCCCTCAGGGTGCTACAGTTCCATTTATCTTCAGCCTAGGTGACGTATTGTGATACAGGGCCGTGATTTTGGCTATAAAAGGGTCCCCTAGACCCCTACCCCAAGCTTTTTAAGAGAATCATATATGGCGTGCCAGGAGACTCTATGGAATGCTTTCTCAGCATCCAACGAGAGTATCTAATTACAAATTTTTAACTGCATCTAGCCCAGGAAATACTTTGTGCCTAGTAGCAGTGTCTGCTAGTCAGCGGATTATCCCGGCTGTTAAGCAAGCTACACCACCTGTAGTTTGGACACTTAATTTTTTCAAAGGAAATGCTTCGGGACCACGGGATACTCAGTGAAGAGCATCAGGAGGCACCCCAAGGCATAGGGGCTGGGACTGGCAGTAGGATGCCTTGCGGTGGACAGCCGAGCTCGATCCTTATAAAAGCTTTTTAACTGCAGCAGCTTTAGTGGACGCTACTGGAGCTGGAATTACGCGGCTGCTGGCATGGGACTTGCCCTCCAATAGATCCTTGTAAATGGATTTAAAGTGTATTCATTCAAATTAGAGAGACAATTTAAATTAAAAAGCTTAGAGCTGCCTCCACCACAGGGGGGCTCGCTCGACCCACCAGCGGACAGGCACCAGTATTGGGAGAGGGGGGCTGGCCGTCAGGGTTCACCGCGGCTCTGGCACAAACCCGGCGACACGGAGGTGGCACGGGCAGGAGCGGACTGAACGTGTCGGCTTCTCACTTTTTGGATTTTAGAAGGGCATGACATGCCTATATCTGTGTCTCCCCCTCCTTTTACTCCTCCACCTCTTTTCTTTTCGCATGACTATATGTACTTGTCACTTTTCCATGTGTTAGTTGTGTCTTCTGAGCAGTTTGTCAGCTTTTGGACACCTTTGAAGGTGTTTTCTATGTGTTTCTATGTGTTTTTGTTTGCCTGCCATTGGTTTTAACGGTGTTCGAAGGTGTTCGACGAACTGTTCGATGAACAGTTCGGCGAACACACGGGTGTTCGACGAACCGAACCGAACTCGAACACTACGGGGGTGGCTCAACACTACTGCTTAGTAACCGAGTTCCAGTACCGTCAGCTGGTCTTCGACAGTTCCATTGGCTCTTGTACCTTCTGCTACCCATCCGGGTTCCAGTACCGTCAGCTGGTTCTCGGTAGTTCCTCAGCTTTCTTGTACCTTCTGCTACATTTCCAAGTTCAAGCTTTTTGAAATGGTTCTTGGTAATCACTCTGGATCTCCCTGACGAGGACCCTGAAGACGAGGACCCTGAAGACCAACCCTAAAAAGACGAGGACCCAGAAGACAACGACCCTGAAGACGAGGACCCTGAAGACCACCCTGAAGAAGACGAGGACCCTGAAGACCACCCCGAAGAAGACGAGGACCCCGAAGACGAGGACCCAGAAGACCAACCCGAAGAAGACGAGGACCCCGAAGACGAGGACCCCCGAAGACGATGACCCTGAAGACCACCCCGAAGAAGACCAAGAAGATGACCCTGAAGAAGTTGACCAAGAGGACAAAGAAGAGAAGACAAGCACCAAGATACAGAAGAACAAGAGACAGAAAACCAAGAAGCAGAAATACAAGAAGCTGCAGAACAAAAAGCGGAAGAACATTAAGCATAAGACTAAAAATCACAGCAAAAGATAATATCTAAATTATAAGCAGAAGATGACTAAGCAGTGTATGGGGGTGAGTCCGTTCCTCCTCGTGGTGCCCCTGGAAAAGACCTGCTGCTGCAGGCCAAACTGAACGCGGACAAATCCTGTTGTAAATCTTTTGTGACGGGCAGAACGAAAGGTGTAATGTCCAACCTTTTATAGATAACAACTACAGGAATGCCTGTCACAAATAAGAATATGATGAAGAAGAAGAATATGAAGAAGATGAAGAAGTAGAATATGAAGAATGTAAAAAAAAAGAATAATACGAAGAAGGTGAAGAAGAAGAAGATGAAGAAGGTGAAGAAGAAGAGGATGAAAAAGATGCTGAGGATGATGAAGGAGAAAGTGTGGGAGAAGTAAAAAAGAAGGTGAAGAGCATGGAAGTAGTGAAACATAAATATCTGACAAAATATAAAAATACTTAACATAGTCAATATTTCCGTAACTCAGAACGTCTTAAAAAAAATATTAATTACTGCTATTCCATTTGATTGGGCTAAACCTCTATGCCTTTATTGTCTCCCCCACCTCCCCCAATACATTCTACATTATTCTTAGTTGTTTTCCTTCATGTAGAATTAACCTAGAAGGAAAGAAAGGGTTTATTTTCATTCCGATATTTCTGTCCCATTGACTTGCATTGGTTTCCGGTATCGGAATCGGCGATATCCGATACTTTTTCGGTATCGGTCCGATCCAATCCGATCCGATATTTCCCGATATCTGAAGGTATCGCTCAACGCTATTAATAAATATTACAACTTCCACCTATCAGAAAAATTGTCATTTATTGATAGTGGCTTAAAAAGGATTATTCCTAGTTTTCTAAAGTGCTCATTAAATTTCCAGAGCGTGAACAGCCGTTTAGCTACAGTATTTGTCACTCTGTACAGAAGCCGCTATACTGCGGTCAGGGACACTTCTGTCATGAGGCGAGATGAGGGGGCTCTCAGGGGGCAGTGTTTTTCTGCCCTCCAAGAGCAGGGTCAGTCCAGCTGTGGGCCACATCGGTCTGCAACACTTTTAACAGTATTTGCATCCTCATAACTCCAATACTGTTAACAGCTGTAGAGGACTAGAGGGCCATTGTCTTCCTACACCACCACTTACTCCGGCAGGTTGCAGGCTTTTTCCAGTCTGTGTCCTGTGTAAGTGTGGCACCCTGCTGTTCACAGGTACCACAGGACCCAAAAGGGTGCATGGATGAACTTCTCCACAAGAGGCCCGCATTACATACAAACACCTCCACCCTTCCACCTCATACCACCAGAGAGAACCCGTTAGGGATATTTATATGGAGGGTGGAGCCAGGCAGTTCAGTCAGACAGAGTCAGAGAGTCTGTGAGTGTGCTGGCGCTGAGACCAGTGAAGACGCAGCATGTCTGCTGCTGTATTGAGGGCCCCTAGTGTGGCCGGAGGCAAGAGGAGGAAGGAAAGAGTAGCTAAGGGGGCAGAGGAGCATCATAGGCTCACCCCCGAGTATACAAACCGGACACCGGGTCCATGCCTACAGGGTCCCTTTATACCCAGTAGGGATCACCGGCATACCAGGAGGACTACAAGTCCCTGGCCGACCTGAAGCTAAACCAATTACAGGACCAGGAACCACAAAGTCCCCGGCGCCCAGGGTTAGTGGTTGCCAGCGGAAGGTCCTACTACCAAGCGACAGGTGAAGGAACAGCACGACACAGAAGCTAGGCCCAGCTGCAGGCTGGCCAGGAGCTTAGAGAGATGGAGACACAGACCAGGAGGCCCTATACCCGCTCACTGGGGAGAAGTCCTGAAGTGCACCCTTCCTACCGAGTACCCTGGACCGTACCTGACATCCACACAAGGAAAGGTATTGAAGCGAATCCCCCTGTCTCTGTCAGTTACTCCTGCTGCGCCATCCCGACAGCACTACAAGCCCCAGCATCACCACCCACCGTCAAACTTTACACTGCCCTGAGGCCCGCTCCACCTGTGGGGAGCTGTTCCATCCTAGCTGCCCTATCAACTGCCTCAGAGGTCTGCAGCAGCGCTGGTACAAATTACCAGAAACCACAGGTGGCGTCACGATCAAATTACAAATCCCATATAAACTATCACCTTTTTGTTGACCGCCCTGGGCCACGGACCGGGCCAGCCACTGTGACATATTCCCCCCAGCATCCATAGGCCCGGACACTGAGTACCCCACTGCCCTGGGGGTGAGTCATAAGGAAGTGGAGATGATTCCCACACCCACCTAGAAGATATGATGCTGTTATTAGTGTTGAGCGAGTATGCTCGACACTGCTCGGTACTCGCCCGAGCATCACGCTACTCGGGATGTTCGGCGAGCACCGAACATTTCCGGATTACTCGGGCGGGAACTCGGGTCTCCGCCCTGCATGTTTGGCGCTCTTTACAGAGCCAATGAACATGCAGGGATTGCCAGCCAGTCACTGTAATGCCGCAGCCATGTTGTTTGTGGGCATTACAGTGATTGGCTGGCCGCACAGCGTCACCTCGAGTATTTAAAACCGGGCGCCACCATCTTGGATGCAGTCGCTCCGGATCAGACAGTGTAGGGACAGTACTGCTGATTTAGGGAGAGATATATCCTGCAAAATAGTTAGTGTAGGGTCTGTAAAGGCTGCCAGATTAAACAAACAGTCCTTCTCAGGACTAATATCCATCCCAGATATCAGGCAGGCAGGCAGGCTGTATAGGAGACGCAGTGGTTATACCAGCAAACGCTGCATTACAGTCCTGTGTGCTCCTGTTGCTGAAATTGCTGGACTTAGCTCCAGGTCTCGGGGGCCAGGAAAAATCTTTTTTTTTTATCTAAATCCTCTTTTTTTTTTTCTCCTTCACACTGTACAAATACCCGTCTTATTAACCTTTTGGTGTCCCCCCCCCCCAGAAAAAAAAAGTGTGTCTCTGATTTTTCAGACACAAATATATCTGTTGAAAATAGTCTGGCGTAGGTCAGAGAAATAGAAGTGTGGTTTTGCAGTTCTATGGGCCATTTGTATCTAAAAAAAACAGTTTGAGTGTGTCGCCCACTGTTCAGCCGCAAATATATATATTTAAAAAAGTCTGGTATACACCAGTAAATTATAACTGTGGTTTTGCTGTTCCACGGTAAAAATCTCTATTATCCTGTTTTTGGCATTTTTTGCCATAAAAAAATAATAATAGTGTCTCCCTGATTTTTCAGACACAAATATATCTGTTGAAAATAGTCTGGTGTAGGCCAGAGAGACAGAAGTGTGGTTTTGCTGTTCCACGGTAAAAAATCTCTATTATCCTGCTTTTGGCATTTTTTGCCGTAAAAAAAAATAATAGTGTCTCCCTGATTTTTCAGACAAAAATATATCTGTTGAAAATAGTCTGGTGTAGGCCAGAGAGACAGAAGTGTGGTTTTGCTGTTCCATGGTAAAAAATCTCTATTATCCTGCTTTTGGCATTTTTTTCCATAAAAAAAAAATAACAGTGTTTCCCTGATTTTTCAGACACAAATATATCTGTTGAAAATAGTCTGGTGTAGGCCAAAGAGACAGAAGTGTGGTTTTGCTGTTCCACAGTAAAAAATCTCTATTATCCTGCTTTTGGCATTTTTTGCCGTAAAAAAAAAATAATAGTGTCTCTCGGATCTTTCAGACACAAATATATCTGTTAAAAATAGTCTGGTGTAGGCCAGAGAGACAGAAGTGTGGTTTTGCTGTTCCACGGTAAAAAATCTCTATTATCCTGCTTTTGGCATTTTTTGCCGTAAAAAAAAAATATTAGTGTCTCCCTGATTTTTCAGACACAAATATATCAGTTGAAAATAGTCTGGTGTAGGCCCGAGAAATACAAATGTGGTTTTGCAGTTCCACGGTTCAAACCTCTGTATTATCCACTTTTGGGCCATTTGTATCTAAAAAAAGCAGTTTGAGTGTGTCGCTCTCTGTTCAGCCGCAAATATATATATTTAAAAAAGTCTGGTATACACCAGTAAATTATAACTGTGGTTTTGCTGTTCCATGGTAAAAAATCTCTATTATCCTGCTTTTGGCATTTTTTGCCGTAAAAAATAAATAATAGTGTCGCCTGATTGTTCAGACACAAATATATCTGTTGAAAATAGTCTGGTGTAGGCCCAAGAAATACAAGTGTGGTTTTGCAGTTCCACGGTTCAAACCTCTGTATTATCCACTTTTGGGCCATTTGTATCTAAAAAAAACAGTTTGAGTGTGTCACTCACTGTTCCGCCGCAAATGTATATATTTAAAAAAGTCTGGTATACACCAGTAAATTATAACTGTGGTTTTGCTGTTCCACAGTAAAAAAAATCTCTATTATCCTGCTTTTGGCATTTTTTGGCGTAAAAAATAAATAATAGTGTCTCCTGATTGTTCAGACACAAATATATCTGTTGAAAATAGTCTGGTGTAGGCCCGAGAAATACAAGTGTGGTTTTGCAGTTCCACGGTTCAAACCTCTGTATTATCCACTTTTGGGCCATTTGTATCTAAAAAAAACAGTTTGAGTGTGTCGCTCACTGTTCAGCCGCAAATATATATATTTAAAAAAGTCTGGTATACACCAGTAAATTATAACTGTGGTTTTGTTGTTCCATGGTAAGAAATCTCTATTATTCAGCTTTTGTTATTTTTTCCGCAAAGAAAAACAGTAATAGTTTCTCACTGATTGCTCAGATTGTTTAAAAGAGTCGGGTGTAGGCCAGAGAAATAGAACTGTGGTTTTCCTCTTCCACGGTTCTAATCTACTTTTTATTACCCTTTTTCCATTGATAGTGCGAGTGTAAGCTATTTTACTTCCTTTACAATGGGCAAGGCGCGTGGCAAGGGACGTGGAAGTGGATGTTCTGGTGATGGTGCGTGCAGAGGACAGGGCCGTGGCCAAGGTGAAAATGTGCCACAACCAACAGCCACATCTTCTTGCTCCCACTTCTTGACCGAATTACTAGGGAAGCACAGAACAACACCAGTATTGCAAACTGATCAGTGTGAACAGGTTATTAATTGGATAGCAGATAATACTTCCAGTTACCTGGGCACCACCACCTCTGGTCTGTCTTCCACACGGTCGACTCTTAGTAGCCGTGAGTCTCGATCGCACACTCCTCCTCACCCTGATGCTCCTTCCTCCCACCATGCCGAGTGTCGTCAGACAGCAACTGATCCCACACTTGGACACTCTGAAGAGCTGTTCACTGGTCCATTTCCAGATTTGTGCCCCTTGCCTGCTCCGCTTGAAGTGGTGGAAGAGGAGATTCCATGTAGTGATGCCAAAATATTTGAACAGGCACGGCCACAGGAAGTCGACCCTGGCAATTTGTCACAAGAGGTGGACGATGACGAGACACAATTGCCGGGAAGTGAGGAGGAGGATCGTGGTGCGCAAGTGGAAGAGGAGGAGGTGGTGGATGATCTAGTAACTGACCCAACGTAGAAGGAGGACATGCAGAGTGAGGCCAGCAGCACACAGGGGGAGGGAGGCAGAGTACCCAAACAGGCAGGAAGAAGCAGTGTGATGGCCGCAGACAGAAGGCGGGCAACCGTTCCCCGTAACACCAACACGAGGGACTTGGCCAGTACAAGCGGTAGGTCTTCCAGAGTCTGGAATTTTTTTAAAGACTCTGCTGATAACCCCAAAAAGGCCATTTTTACCACCTGCCATGCCAGCATCAGCAGGGGTGACAAAACTACCGACACTATTTTGCCCGGTGTGCCATCCCCGCACTACACAAGCACGTGTCCCAAAACATCTGCCGTGCCCTCAACAACGCAGTTACTGGGAGAGTCCACCAGACAACGGACACGTGGACAAGTGCTTGTGGCCAGGGACGGTACATCTCCCTGACGGCACACTGGGTAATCATAGTGGAATCCGGGACCCAGTCGGACCTTGGGACGGAACACATCCTTCCCACACCGAGGATTGCGGGCCCTATGTCAGTCAGAGTTGCCCCCACAGTGTACAGCTCCTGCACATCCTCCTCCTCCTCCTCCTCATGTTCAGCCTCCATCTCAGATATCAACACATCAGTTACAAGCTGGAAGCACTGCAGTACTGCCTCCACCAAGCGGCAACAGGCTGTGCTGAAACTCATAAGCTTAGGTGAGAAACCTCACACTGCTTGTGAGTTGTGGACAGCTGTGAAAGAGCAGGCAGATCTGTGGCTGAGACCGCTGAACCTACATCCAGGCATGGGCGTGTGTGACAATGGCCGTAAACTGGTGGCGGCTCTGAGGCGAGGCGAGCTCACACACGTACCATGCCTGGCTCATGTGCTTAACCTCGTGGTTCAGCGGTTTCTTAAATCATACCCCGAGTTGCCAGATCTGCTCGTCAAAGTACGCCGCCTGTCAGCTCATTTTCGCAAGTCGGCTACAGCTTCCGCCGCCCTTGCTGTGTTGCAGCAGCGTTTACAGCTTCCGTCACACCGACTGGTGTGTGATGTCCCCACACGTTGGAACTCTACCCTCCACATGTTGCAAAGGATTTGTGAGCAGAAGAGAGCAGTTGTGGAGTACCAGCGGCAGCAAGGCCGTCGATATTCAGGTCAGACTCCACACATAAGACCTCAGGAGTGGACCTGGATGTCTGACATCTGTACCATCTTGACAAACTTTGAATAGTCCACCCAGATGGTGAGTAGCGATGATGCCATCATTAGCGTCAGCATTCCACTTCTCTGTCTTTTGCAACGCTCTCTGCAGAGAATTAAAGAGGAGGCATTGCAGCCAGAGTATGATGAGATGCATCAAGAAGCCATAGTGGGCGATTACACACAGCCCAGCCTCATCTCGTCCCAACGTGCATTAGGGGACAATGAGGGGGAGGAGGAGGAGGAATAACAGGAGCTTGTATCATGTGCTGTAGACGGTAGTACCTGTACAACTGTCATACCGTCGGTTCAGCGTGGGTGGCCTGAGGTCAGGGGGGAGGAGGAGGAGGAGAGCATGGTCAGTCGTCATCTTGGTGAGGACACGGAAGTCTTGCCCGTTACCAGTCTGGCACGCATGGCTGACTTTATGTTACGCAGCCTTAACCGTCAGGTGGAGAGGTCTACAAAAATGGGGCAGTACCAGAAGGCACTTGCTGCAGAACTGTTAAAAAAGTTCCCATCTGAACACGCTAGCGGCAGAGGTCACAGTTCGTTGACCAACCAAGGCGTACAAGTGAGAGAGAGGCAACTCCAATCCAGCAGAGGCAGGGGAACACTGTCAACATTCTGGGACAGCTTTCTGAGACCCGCCCAGCTTACAGGCCCTGAGGTGCGGGGTACTCTCACAAGGAGTGGAAAGTTTCAAAAGATAGTGAGGGAGTACCTTGCCGACCGTACCAGCATCCTCCGTGATTCCTCTGTGCCTTTTAATTATTGGGTATCCAAGCTGGACACTTGGAATGAACTCGCTCTGTACGCCTTGGAGGTCCTGGCCTGCCCTGCCGCTAGCGTGTTATCCCAATAATGGGAATAATGTTTGTAATATGCTGTACTGCATGGCTCTTGTAAGGGGCATTGCAAGTTCCTCCGTCCTAATTTTTGGCAGCTTTTGCTTGTAAGGCATAAGCAAATACTATGGGAGACACACTCCCCAATAATGGGAATAATGTTTTTAAGATGCTGTACTGTATGGCTCTTGTAAGGGGCATTAAAACCGTCTTGTTAAGCTACTGTGACCTCCACCACTTTTCCGAGGGGCATTAAAACTGTCTTGTTAAGCTACTGTGGCCTCCACGTCTCTTCCAAGGGGCATTCAAACCGTCTTGTTAAGCTACTGGGACCTCCACGTCTGTTCCGAGGGGCATTAAAACCGTCTTGTTAAGCTACTGTGACCTCCACGTCTCTTCAAAGGGGCATTAAAAGAGTCTTCTTAAGCCACTCTGAACTCCACAGCTCTTCCAAGGGGCATTGAAATGTTGTTTTTAATTACTTCTAACCTCCACGACTCTTCCAATGGGCATTGCATTTCCTCCTAATTTTAGTCAGCTTTTGCTTTTCAATGCAAAGGCGAAAACTAAGGGAGACCCACTCCCCAATAATGGGTAGAAGGTTTTTAGTACGCTGTAATCCACGTCTGTTTCAAGGGGCATTGAAGTTCCTCATAATTTTTGGAAAGCCTTCCATTCACTGCTTAGGCCAACAGTGTACAGGAGACCCAGTTGCTATAAATGGAAAAAACGGTTTAGTTAAGGCCCTCTGACCTCCATGTCATTTCCAAGGGGCATTGGAGTGCCTCAAAATTTTTGGTAGGCATTGCACTCACTGTATGCCCTATAACTGTGTAGCCGAACCGCTCCTTTTGTTACAGAAACATATCCTACAAGACATATGTGGTTGACTGGCCTGATATTGATGTGAATGGTCCCTGTTCCTCCTGCTCTTTCTCCTTTGCCACTACCTCATCCATCATTTATCACCTGAAGCTTTGTTTTAACGGGAGTCATAGAACTGGGATAGTAGCAGGAAAACATCCAGCAATCCTCAGAGGAGGTAGGATATGCGCCAAAACGCTGACCACCTCAGGCCTAGCCGCCACTACATACATGCGCTTGCATTCCAAGAAAACAAAGCACATGCTAACTTCTATCATCATCATCATGGTCCTCACCTTGGCACTCTCAACTCCCCTGAAGGAGAAGCCAGGGCCCGCTGGAGGAGTCTGGTTCTCTGGTGGACTCGTCCAATGCTGCCCTAAAGCAGGCCGGGCTAAGAAAAGTGTGTAGGGGGATGTTCCAAGGAGAAATAGGGGCAGCTGGGGACCGTTTATGGACACCCGGCTGCCCCCAGGCGGCTGGGGACCGTGTGTGAACACCCGGCCGCGTGGCGGCTGGGGACCAAGAATGGACACCCGGCCGCCCCCTAGCGGCTGGGGACCAAGTGTGGACACCCGGCCGCTGGGCGGCTGGGGACTGAGTATGGATACCAAGCTGCCAACGCAGCCATGACTTGGTGGCCAGATTCCGCCTCCACATGTCTAAAAGGCCCAATTTCAAGTGCAAGGAAGCATGCAGTATGGTATTGCAGCCTGGGGGTGGGTGGGTGGCAGGCTGCACACTTACGCTTGCATTCCAAGAAAACAAAGCAGATGCTAACTTCTATCATCATCATCATGCTCCTCACCTTGACACTCTCAACTCCCCTGATGGAGAAGCCAGGGCCCGCTGGAGGAGTCTGGTTCTCTGGTGGGCTTGTCCAATGCTGCCCTAAAGCAGGCCGGGCTAAGAAAAGTGTGTGGGGGGATGTTCCAAGGAGAAATAGGGGCGGCTGGGGACCGTTTATGGACACCCGGCTGCCCCCAGGCAGCTGGGGACAGTGTGCGGACACCCGGCCGCGGGGTGGCTGGGGACCGAGTATGGACACCCGGCCGCCCCCTGGCGGCTGGGGACCGAGTGTGGACACCCGGCCGCTGGGCGGCTGGGGACTGAGTATGGATACCAGGCTGCCAACTCAGCCATGACGTGGTGGCCAGATTCCGCCTCCACATGCCTAAAAGGCCCAATTTCAAGTGCAAACAAGCAAGCACTATGGTATTGCAGCCTGAGGGTGGGTGGGTGGTTGGCTGCATATTTGCGCTTGCATTGCAAGGAATGGGGGAGGTACAATTGAACACTGCCCTGGGACAAGAACTTGTACGGGGATAGTTGCAAGTCTGTATCTTCTGATGCGGCAAGGATGACTTCTGATGGGCACACTTTTAGGCAGTGACCTGGGTGTCAGAGATGCTTCAAGGGGTCTTCCCCATGCTGTTCCCATGTCTTTTCAGCACTGTATGCATGTGTCACACAGCACATGGCCAGATAAGGTTGTAAAATGTTAAAATGACATTTCCCGGTGAATGCATTTGTCACGGTTGAAAGCAATACAAAAGTGCAAAAACACATAAAAAATGCTACTTGTGAACATAGCCCAAGGTGTGGAGGAGTATTTTTTTGGGGGTTATTTATTTTGCCTTATACACAAGTCTTTTCCCTGGAAAGGATGTTCCTTAACATATTTCACAGGAAAGCACTTTCAGTTTCGTTTTTGAACGTTTTATTGTGAGCCCTTAAAAGTGGCTTAATACCTCTAACCACGTTGTTGACAACAGTGACCTGGGGGTCAGAAATGCTTCCTGGGGCAATCCCCATGGTGTCCCCATGTCATTTGAGCACTGTCACTATCGTTTTGGGCACTTGTTAGGCTTTTAAAAGACTGCCGGGGGTGCTGCCGCAAAAATGCTCGGGTCTCCCATAGACTAACATTTGGCTCGTTGCTCGGGTCGAGCACCCGAGTATCACGGCGAGCTCGGCCCAAGCTTCGAGCACTGGAGCATTTTAGTGCTCGCTCAACACTAGTTGTTACAGTACAGACCAAAAGTTTGGAAACACCTTCTCATTTAAAGATTTTTCTGTATTTTCATGACTATGAAAATTGTACATTCACACTGAAGGCATCAAAACTATGAATTAACACATGTGGAATTATATACTTAACAAAAAAGTATGAAACAACTGAGACTATGTCTTATATTCTAGGTTCTTCAAAGTAGCCACCTTTTGCTTTGATGACTGCTTTGCACACTCTTGGCATTCTCTTGATGAGCTTCAAGAGGTAGTCACCGGAAATGGTTTTCACTTCACAGGTGTGCCCTGTCAGGTTTAATAAGTGGGATTTCTTGCCTTATAAATGGGGTTGGGACCATCAGTTGTGTTGTGCAGAAGTCAGGTGGATACACAGCTGATAGTCCTACTAAATAGACTGTTAGAATTTGTATTATGGCAAGAAAAAAGCAGCTAAGTAAAGAAAAACGAGTGGCCATCATTACTTTAAGAAATGAAGGTCAGTCAGTCTGAAAAGTTAGGCAAATTTTAAAAGTTTCCCCAAGTGCAGTTGAAAAACCATCAAGCGCTACAATGAAACTGGCTCACATGAGGACCGCCCCAGGAAAGGAAGACCAAGAGTCACCTCCGCTTCTGAGGATAAGTTTATCCGAGTCACCAGCCTCAGAAATCGCAGGTTAACAGCAGCTCAGATTAGAGACCAGGTCAATGCCACACAGAGTTCTAGCAGCAGACACATCTCTTCAACAACTGTTAAGAGGAATCTTGTGCAGCAGGCCTTCATGGTAAAATAGCTGCTAGGAAACCACTGCTAAGGACAGGCAACAAGCAGAAGAGACTTGTTTGGGCTAAAGAACACAAGAAATGGACATTAGACCAGTGGAAATCTGTGCTCTGGTCTGATGTGTCCAAATTTGAGATCTTTGGTTCCAACTACCGTGTCTTTGTGCGACGCAGAAAAGGTGAACGGATGGACTCTACATGCCTGGTTCCCACCGTGAAGCATGGAGGAGGAGGTATGATGGTGTGGGGGTGCTTTGCTGGTGACACTGTTGGGGATTTATTCAAAATTTAAGGCATACTGAACCAGCATGGCTACCACAGCATCTTGCAGCGGCATGCTATTCCATCCGATATGCGTTCAGCTGGACCATCATTTATTTTTCAACAGGACAATGACTCCAAACACACCTCCAGGCTGTGTAAGGGCTATTTGACCAAGAAGGAGAGTGATGGGGTACTACGCCAGATGACCTGGCCTCTACAGTCACCAGACCTGAACCCAATCGAGATGGTTTGGGGTGAGCTGGACCGCAGAGTGAAGGCAAAAGGGCCAACAAGTGCTAAGCATCTCTGGGAACTCCTTCAAGATTGTCGGAAGACCATTTCCAGTGACTACCTCTTGAAGCTCATCAAAAGAATGCCAAGAGTGTGCAAATCAGTCATCAAAGCAAAAGGTGGCTACTTTGAAGAACCTAGAATATAATACATATTTTCAGTTGTTTCACACTTTTTTGTAAAGTATATAATTCCACATGTGTTAATTCATAGTTTTGATGCCTTCAGTGTGAATGTACAATTTTCATAGTCATGAAAACACAGAAAAATCTTTAAATGAGAAGGTGTGTCCAAACTTTTGGTCTGTACTGTATATAATGAAATTCACAGTTTAAATGTGATTTTAGCTGTTTGACAATTTGCATGCACCTAGTTGGGGAGTACATAGAGTTAATAGCTGGGACTAACTCAGAATAGGAGGGGGTTATGTGGGAAGACAGAAGACGATTTCCTGATGGTGGGTCAGATAGGGCCCAGCGCTCAGTGGTGTAAGACCTAAGATCTGACAATTGGCATACTGACTTGCTACAGTGTGCTGTGTGCGAAGAGGGAGGATCACTACATATCAAATAAAATGTCCTCAGGACCGAGGAAACGTAATGAGACATTTGACAGATTGAAACCCAGGCCAAGAAGGCCATTCAAACGATATGGGAATTGCCCAAGGGGGCACAGAAGGCCCATTTAAAGAGGATTGGAAGCAGAGAAGGAATTGTATCAGCAGGACGGAAATGAACAGTTGTCTACAGGGAAAGGAAACTCAGTTGTCTGTATTGAAAGGAAGCTATGGTCGCCATACTGGGACATAAATTCTCCTATTGAGAGCAGTGGACATTCAAGGTTCTAAGGAAGAGTTGTACCAATGTACCTCAAGCACTGGGGTCCTCATTAGTCAGTTAGGAATTGAGAGCAGCTGTGAGCGGCCATTGCGTTACACCTCGACCCATGAGGCCCCTACAGGGGAAGATAAAGTCTCCCATAATTGTTTGCTGGATTGTCATGAGAAACAAGAGTATTAAGTGCAAGGAAAATTAAGTATCAGTAAATGTAACCGAGAAGTGCCCATGTCTGCTTAATGCAAGAGAAACATTTATGAAGAATTGTGCCTATTATCTGATGTACGTAGTTCTTATCAAGTTCATGTTCAGTAAAAAGAAGTTTGTTCATGGACTTCGGTCTCCCTCACTCATCTTTGTAACATCTGGTCCTGGCCTGCCTGGTACAATGACACCATGCAGTCTGCAGAGGCGTATCACTCAGCTAGCACAAGCACACACACCTAGTCAGGACCCCCATTTTCATGTGACATACTGGAGCAAAAAACACAAGTACCGCGCCAATTACTACCACCACGCATCATATTACACCTGTTTGGAGGCCAACGACACACAGGTGATATCAGGCAGCGCAATGGCATTACTACATTGTGCTACCCTCGCCCTCTGTGTGACGAACCGGAAGAGGAAATGTAGGCTGCAGAGGACAGAGAACAGGATTAGATGAGTATAAGTGTGGGGGTTTTTTGTTTGTTTTTTTTTACAATGTGGTGGACTGTTGTGGGATGAAATGGCAGCATAATACTGTGTATAGTGGACTATGGGGGACATCAAGAACATTTCTATTCAATGATGTTACAACTAATCGTGTACCGCTGCAGAGTAGTCGTTTTGTATTCAAATTTCTCAACAGCATAATAATGCTGCCCACCTTCTAAGGCAATGATTTGGTATGCCTGATGGGGTTAAGCTATTTAAAAATTCAATAGGAAAATGTTCCCTTTCATCGTCATCATCTACAACAACAGAGTCATCACTCCAATGTCAGCTGATGTTTTTCTCAGACTCACCTCAACATTAAGCTCTTTATGTAGTAGGATATCTGTACTATACCACATATTGGGATCCTTTTGTTGAAATATAGTTGCAAATTTTTCACTCTCCTCACTACATCACCCATTGCTCTCTCTGAGCCAATCTGCCTTGACAGCCGCTTACTGTTGCATTAGACCCAGTCTTACATGCTCCTGTCTTGATTCCGATTTGTGAAGTCATCACATCAGTCAGGACACATGAAGGGGTAGGGTAATACTACAGAGGCTGTACTCTATCTTCTTCTTCCTCCCCAAATTCTCTTCTGCACTTGAGCAAGGACTTTTGAGCTTCCAGCAGGCAACACAGTTGGCATTTTTTCATGTAAAAAGCCCAGCATGCAGCAGATCAGGGGCTATAAAGAGCTCATGAATATGGAGAGGTGGCAGAAGATTTTCTAGCCCTCTAGTGATAAAATCACAGTTTTATCATCAGGAGATTATCAAAACTACAAAAAAGTTGCCTAGTAAGTGATACATTGCTGGAGTCAGGGTCTCTGACAGTGGAGTACATCATGCTGCCCTCAGAGTTTTGGTGAAAAACCTGGTGACAGATTTGCTTTAAAGACTTATTTAAAGAAGCATTTACAGATTTTTTAACTGCACCTTGTACAACAGACAGAGCCAGTATAATTTCTGTCTGTTGAGAGGATCATATAAATATGCTTCCTTTTATATTCTCCTAAATAAAATAATATATTGTAAGTATACAGTCAGGGAGTTTGAACTATGATCTCCAACATTATATGTGTAGTCATCATCATTATATGTGATATCAATTTCTATCTTCGCCCCTGTAGAGAACTTGTTTTACTTGTTTTACAATCTATCTATTCATTAAACAGAAGCCTCTGGTGGCTGACATGATGACCCCCATCATGACTCCCATGTAATTCCCAGGGAGATCCCAATGCAATCATGACTGAAGATAATTATACCATGAATTTCCAGATAGAAAGGAACAGCTAAATTAAGCATTAATAGTTAAATTATTAATATTGGGGTTGTAGATTTTTTAATTGGGGGATTAAACAGCAGAAAAAGGGCAGTTTTACATAAGGCACAATTCAGCCTAAGGACACCCCTATCTGGGACCTTTCCATTAACACAAGAGAGCTGTATACTTGTCTGCCCAACCATAAAAAGTGATTTTCTGGTTTTTATTTTTAGATTTTGTATCTCACAGGTGAAGTGTACCTACGATAAAAATTACAGACCTCTCCATTCATTGTAGTTGGGAAAACTTGCACAATCGGCAGTGCATCAAATACTTATTTTCCCCACTGTATACAGCGGGAAAGGATGTGACAATTAGGAACAGCGCTAAACAAATTGGCCAAATGTGGAAATCTCGACAAGATATGAGACAAACAATATCAGAAAGGGGCTCTAAGTAATGAGCTATAAAACAAGTGGTCCCTTACAATCTATATTTTATTACCTTCTGATATGGTTTGGGCCGTTGAATCGATCACATTAAACACTTCTGCATATTGTACATTGGACATTGATTAGCTGCCATTGTGAGTACAGGAGCCAATGTTTTATAACTTGTACATAGCCCCCCATATTAGTGTATGATATTGTTTCGGTATTATTGAGTCAAGATTTATACATTTGTCCAAGCTGGGCAGTGCGGCTGATAATTAAATTGTCCCGTCCTCTCCGGCGATATATGTCGCTTTCGCATTTGTGTCTCAGATTTATATATATATTTTTTTTTTCTTTTATATTTTTGTTCTGTATATGACAAGGATTTTATATTTATGCTTTATTGTTTTTTATTTGGCCTTCTTGTGTATAGGATTGGTGTATATGGCGATATCACACATCCAGACATAAGGCCACATGCAGACGTTTGTTTCTCGTGTACGTGTTCTCGCCATGTTTTTCACTGATAGCTCGCGTACCCATCTTAGGCTAGGGGGTTGTTCACATGTCCATATTTTTATTGCAAGCCAATTATATAGAAAGGAAAAAGAAGAGACATTTGCATTTCATCCGACTCAAGCATCAAATTCGGCATTTGTGTCCTCCGAGTGCTGTCTGTTTTCTATTGTTTAATTGTTAAAAGAAGATTGGAATTTTTTGGGGAGGGAGGGATGGAAAGATGCCACACTGATGGTGAAAATGGACACACGGACAAAATGTGGATAAAAATCGGATCTTGCACACTGATGGAAAATGGTTCATGTTTCTCGTATGCGAAAAAAACAAAAACATAAGTTTGAATGAAGCCTAATGGTAAAAACAAACACATAATTCAAAAAAAAGGAAGAAAAAAATCAGATGAAAAACAAATTGCTCTGTTTTCTCTTATGCAAAGGAAAAATGGATGTCTGAGTGAAGTTGTGTAGGGGGTCAGCCCTTATTGGACATGGGATGACACTGTGGCTTTAAAGACCATGCTCTCAGCTGGGTTTTGCTTTTGGACAAGTTGCCTCCTTCTCCTGTTGTTTTTGGTATGTGTTTTGAGAGGAAGATGAACCAAGAAGTAGAGACCTCTTGTGTGTCTGAGGTAACAGAGAGACTTCTGCCGGCTCCCTGATAAGGAGAGACTATAAGAAGAACTGATAATCTCTGGAAAGGTAAAAGTACGGACCATTGCAAGATTTGTTTACAGGACTGTGTCCAAAAGTAGAGAACTTCATCCCTTCTGTAGAACAGCTTCCCTGAAGATTGATGACTAGAGGTAACATACAACACAGAGTGCCAACCATCTCTCATCATTGAAAGTGAAACAAGACTTGCCTGACCTGCAGAGGAAAAGAGATCCAATATACAGGAGAAAGAACTCAAGTGCAACTCATTCAGCTCAGCTACAACCGAAACAAGCAGCAGCTGTCTTTCTGTTCCTGACCTGTACAATTGTGAGTGACTCACCGCTGGTGAACTGTGTTAGGGTTTAGTGAAGTTTTCTTTAGTTAGGACGCTGTAGCAGCATGGCCCAATTAGGGGAAAACCAGATAGAATAATTAGCCTAGAGTAGTTTGTGAAACTTGATTTGTACCATTTGTATTAAGCTTTCATTGCCATAGATGGAGCATAGTTTTGTGACTCGCTTCAGCTATTTCTTCCTATATTCATGTTATTAATATTATCATTGTAAATACTGTTATTCTTATCTCTCGGCATATAATCCCCTTTGTACATAATAAAGCCGATGCTTTGTTTCTGTCTCCTTGTCTGCTGTGCTGTACTTGAATACTGCCTTGCGGTGTTCTTTGGACACCGCTACAGCTGTATACATCTCTCACTGCTAAGATGCCTTAAAGGGCATCTGTCAGTAGAGTAAACCCTGCTAAACCGCCTACATGGACATGTAGGTCATTAAAAGTTGAACAAAATGATCTCTTGATGTCTGCGATCCGATTTCTTATTTCAGAGAAATCCACATTTTCCTTAATATGTAAATGAGCTGTTAAGATCTATAGGCCAGACATAGATCTCCCTGAGAATCTGCCTCTAGAGTTTATTGTAAATGGAAGGAGACGTTACCAATGTAACATGTAGATCAGGAGAGCAGACTGTCAGTCATTACATACATGTCTCACACTGGTAACTCCTCCTTTCATTTACAATAAGCTCTGGAGGCAGATTCTTAGGGAGATCTATGTCCGGCCCATAGATCTTAACAGCTCAATTAAATATTAAGGAAAACGTGGATTTTTCTGGAATAAAACATTGATCGCAGATATCAAGGGATCATTTTATTCATCTTCCTATGACCTACATGCCCATATAGACGGCTTAAGAGGGTTGATCCTACTGACACATTCCCATTAAGGTGATTGTCCACTACCATATTTTAAGTTACAAATGGGCCCATGGCTGCTCATGTCCACCTTTCCCTGTACCAGTTACCTCGCTTTCTTTTCCAGAGGGGGTGTCATGTGACTTCTGGTGGCAGTCAGTCTCCTAGCTCTCTCCTCCAGCTCAGACAGAACTTTACCGCTGCAGCCAATCAGTGTAGGAGGAAAGCATGGAGATTGGTGAGGGACATGGGCAGTGGTGTGAAGGATACAGTTGGTTCATAATGAACTTTAGAAATGATTACAACCAGGACTTATTGTATACAATTTGTGAATATGCCTTCACTGGACTTTTTATGCATTTACAAGAGAATTTTAAAATAAGAAATTTGCATTTTTTTAATTGTTTATTTAAAACATAAATGGGCTTATTTGAAAATTCAAATTTAGCAATGGACAGCGCACCTTTAAAGGGATTAAAATTAATGAAAAATATTTCTTTTTTGCAAAATCAATTAGCTGAGTTACATACATAGTTACATGCCACAAAATTCATTTGCGTTGAGTTGAATTAAAATTTTCTGTGTATAGTAACTTCCTATTGGGTTAATTATCTAAAGCAATGTATACACCATAAAAATAGTCTATACGTTATGCAGTAATTTGGCAACAGTGCCATCTACTGGTTGAACAGTGGAAATACAGGATAAAAAAGATAATATTAAGACACATTTATTAATGTCATCTAATAGACAGCGTAAACTTAGTCCTGCACATTACTTGAGAGTGGATATTGCAAATTGCACTGCAGTGTCTGTAAGTGACGAGGAACATAAACTTTGTTCCCCAATCACTAAGATTGAGCACAAAACCTTGGTGGCATCACTGGCAAACATTACGATTACAATTAGCAGACGCAGTCACAACCCGACACTATAGTGACTGAGGTCAGAGTCTTACTTGTATCGTCCCAAACCGCGGTGGATCAGAGATAAGCTGGAATGCCGACTCCACAAAAATATTCAGAGCCTCTGGTGGTGGTGAAGGGAAATAACCCATCTTCTTTGGTAGCTTCTAGTCCAATATGGCAGCTCTGAGTCCTGCCCGGTAAGCTCACAAAGTATTTCTCAAAAACTACACTTCTTAAATCGTTACTTTTATTAATCCATTTAAAATTAAAGAATATTAAAAAAAATAAGATTTTACAACAGTTCCAGAACATCAGGAAATTATTCAACAGTAATTATTTGTACCACTAAGTATATTAATCCAAACAAAAGGATGGACAGCTGGGGTAAAGGGTAGAGAGGTGGGCAACAGAATACCCCTATTACAATCTAATGTGCCTGTCAGGGATTCCAAAACACAGATGGGACGACACCGGGGAGATCACGCAACATCTCACCGTGCTGTCACGCTATCTGTAGTTTAGCCAGAGTCACGAGCATGCGATCCAGACTACTCTCTACGTGGATATCGGCAAGCGACCAGTGACGTATGGCAACACACCTCGGGGATTCCAAAGCCTGGAATCCGTCTTTAACGCCCTCCATACAGTCACTGTCAGGTTCACGATTGCCAAATTATTATTAATATTCTCTGCCACCACCGGCCGAGTTTGAAATATAATACAGGCCTGACCGGACGCCTGCTTTTTGGTAGCGTACATGGCTTCAGGGAAGGGAACGATTACAGAACAAAAGAAACAGGACTATTACATTTTATATTTAATCCAAAAGGGAAGCAGTGTTTAGGAAAAATATATACAAGGATGTTACAAAGGAGACATTAAAATACATAAGCAGTTACATAAAACAAACAGGATAAAAGAAGACAACTTATACTATAAAGACCGTTGCGATGATTCAATATAGGTGGAGGAGGGGCTCTCTAGTTGGATTATGCTGTTATCGAACAGGACCCGTTGCTTATAATTCTTATTTTCCCCCTGGCAATGAGTGCTTCTGTACTGTCCATGGGTTCTCTTATACCTAAGGGGAGATTTGGCCACACTCCCCTTGTGGTGACATCATGTGGGCCTGTCTCCAGCCTGTACATTTTTATTACAAACGCTAACTTCTGCAATAACTCATCGCTCTTGACGCCATTTTTTCCCTTATGATTTTATCTTTATTTAGAGACCACACACCGTATAGCTGCAGTCTGCTATTCTGGTGTTTTGCGCTACAGCTCCCTGATTTTGCTTACAGCCCTGGAAAACAACATATACATTCCTGGGCTGATTTGGTCGCTAAACATATGGGTCCCGTTATTTTCAGACGATTGGATCTCACAATATTTCATATTTAATTTCAGAGTCAGCGCGGCTAGAAATTTCTGTTAAACTCTCTTTGAAGCTTGGGAATCAACTTTCCCAGTTACACGTGAATTAGTGCAACCCTGCCAGTAATTACCCCCCACATGTGCCAGGGACAATATGCTTGCTTCTAAATGAAGTTATAACACTCCTTGGCTGCCCTTTGTTTGTGTAAGCTATTTCTTAGGCATGTGTTAATTGGGGCTTTTGTGCTGAGCAGAAGGGGAATAAGGGAGGGGGTGAACGTCTATGTCAGGCAGATATGGAAGAACATGTTCCTGACATTAATATTTCCCTGACAGTGCCCTACCTTGCCATGGAGGTTGGCATCCTATAGATTTGCAAATGGTTCCTCCACTCAGTGTAGGCGTAGTCCCTAATATTCCCTATTCCACTCTACACTCAAAGGTGACTAGTATTACGCTGTTATCAAATTTCTCCAATATTATTATTAACCATAACCTGTATCCAAAAATCTCCAATCATACTGGTCAGTAAGTCCAAGGATATGCTAAATTAGTTCTGCCAAATCGTTATATTCACATAGGTCAAAGCATTGATACACTTAAATATCCAATTTGCAAAGGTTAGATATATCCACACTTAACTCTATGCAAAAGCAATGTCTACCTGGTATATACCTATAAGTCAAATTTTCTCTCTTACATACTAGAGTTCAATATACGAAAGGCATGAAGGTTTAAATTGAAAAATATCATAAGCATGGAAGTTAGTTCAAAGAAACAAAACCATATAGTACTCTTTACTCAACACGTTTCCCCTAGATAGTTCCATCAGGAGTTCTTCAAAGTAGCCACCTTTTGCTTTGATGACTGCTTTGCACACTCTTGGCATTCTCTTGATGAGCTTCAAGAGGTAGTCACCGGAAATGGTTTTCACTTCACAGGTGTGCCCTGTCAGGTTTAATAAGTGGGATTTCTTGCCTTATAAATGGGGTTGGGACCATCAGTTGTGTTGTGCAGAAGTCAGGTGGATACACAGCTGATAGTCCTACTGAATAGACTGTTAGAATTTGAATTATGGCAAGAAAAAAGCAGCTAAGTAAAGAAAAACGAGTGGCCATCATTACGTTAAGAAATGAAGGTCAGTCAGTCCGAAAAATTGGGCAAACTTTGAAAGTGTCCCCAAGTGCAGTTTCAAAAACCATCAAGCGCTACAAAGAAACTGGCTAACATGAGGACCACCACAGGAAAGGAAGACCAAGAGTCACCTCTGCTTCAGAGGATAAGTTTATCCAAGTCACCAGCCTCAGAAATCGCAGGTTAACAGCAGCTCAGATTAGAGACCAGGTCAATGCCACACAGAGTTCTAGCAGCAGACACATCTCTACAACAACTGTTAAGTGGAGACATTGTGCAGCAGGCCTTCATGGTAAAATAGCTGCTAGGAAACCACTGCTAAGGACAGGCAACAAGCAGAAGAGACTTGTTTGGGCTAAAGAGCACAAGGAATGGACATTAGACCAGTGGAAATGTGTGCTTTGGTCTGATGAGTCCAAATTTGAGCTCTTTGGTTCCAACCACCGTGTCTTTGTGCGACGCAGAAAAGGTGAACGGATGGACTCTACATGCCTGGTTCCCACCGTGAAGCATGGAGGAGGAGGTGTGATGGTGTGGGGGTGCTTTGCTGGTGACACTGTTGGGGATTTATTCAAAATTGAAGGCATACTGAACCAGCATGGCTACCACAGCATCTTGCAGCGGCATGCTATTCCATCCGGTTTGGGTTTAGTTGGACCATCATTTATTTTTCAACAGGACAATGACCCCATACACACCTCCAGGCTGTGTAAGGGCTATTTGACTAAGAAGGAGAGTGATGGGGTGCTACGCCAGATGACCTGGCCTCCACAGTCACCAGACCTGAACCCAATCGAGATGGTTTGGGGTGAGCTGGACCGCAGAGTGAAGGCAAAAGGGCCAACAAGTGCTAAGCATCTTTGAGAACTCCTTCAAGATTGTTGGAAGACCATTTCTGGTGACTACCTCTTGAAGCTCATCAAGAGAATGCCAATAGTGTGCAAAGCAGTCATCAAAGCAAAAGGTGGCTCCTTTGAAGAACCTAGAATATAAGACATATTTTCAGTTGTTTCGCACTTTTTTGTTAAGTATATAATTCCACGTGTGTTAATTCATAGTTTTGATGCCTTCAGTGTGAATGTACAATTTTCAAAGTCATGAAAATACAGAAAAATCTTTAAATGAGAAGTTGTGTCCAAACTTTTGGTCTGTACTGTACAGAAAAATATGTCTCTGGACAGAAACTTTACAGAAACACCTTACTTTTAAAGCTGGGCCTTCACATTCAATTTATGTTGACCAAACCTATTTCAAAAGGATCAGCCAACTAATTAAAGTCCATGGACATCTTCTAGCTTTTTTATGATGCTGATGGAAAGAAGAATCAGTTGTATTGGATCTCAACATGCCGCTTCCTTTGTACAAGCAGGAATAAAATACTACCTGAACATTTTTCCCCACACCCCTACTGAAAAAAACACATTTGGCCAAGTCCACAATTCATTTTTGGAGTTAAAGGAATAGTTGGTGGACCAATCATTCAGTCTACAGCCATCTTTAGCGTGTGGCCACCTTTACAGAAGGAGGACATCACATTTTAGAAATAAAGATGGTTAAATGGTTTGGTAACAGGATTGTATGGCTACAAAAGTCTTACAAATGTTTGGGATGATATAAAAAATATATAAAATAAGGCTTAATCTCCAGCTCTAACTGACATGGATCCAACAATAGTCACTTTTGTGGTCTGTGCCGAAACTGGAAGTCATGTTGTCCTATTATTCAGTGTGAATGTACAATTTTCATAGTCATGAAAATACAGAAAAATCTTTAAAGAGAAGGTGTGTTCAAACTTTTGGTCTGCACTGTATTATATGTATATTATATATATATATATATATATATATATATATATATATATATATATATATATACACTGCTCAAAAAAATAAAGGGAACACTCAAATAACACATCCTAGATCTGAATGAATGAAATATTCTCATTGAATACTTTGTTCTGTACAAAGTTTAATGTGCTGACAACAAAATCACACAAAAATCATCAATGGAAATCAAATGAATTAACCAATGGAGACCTGTATTTGGAGTCACCCCCAAAATTAAAGTGGAAAAACACATTACTGGCTGATCCAACTTTGATGTAATGTCCTTAAAAGAAGTCATAATGAGGCTCAATATTGTGTATGGCCTCCACGTGCCTGTATGACCTCCCTACAATGCCTGGGCATTCTCCTGATGAGGTTGCGGATGGTCTCCTGTGGAATCTCCTCCCAGACCTGGACTAAAGTATCCGCCAACTCCTGAACAGTCTGTGGTGCAACGTGACGTTGGTGGATGGAGCGAGACATGATGTCCCAGATGTGCTCAATCGGATTCAGGTCTGGGGAATGGGCGGGCCAGTCCATAGTTTCAATGCCTTCATCTTGCAGGAACTGCTGACATACTCCAGCCACATGAGGTCTGGCATTGTCCTGCATTAGGAGGAACCCAGGGCCAACCGCACCAGCATATGGTCTCACAAGGGGTCTGAGGATCTCATCTCGGTACCTAATGGCAGACAGGCTACCTTTGGTGAGCACATGGAGCGATGTGCAGCCCTCCAAAGAAATGCCACCCGACACCATTAATGACCCACTGCCAAACCGGTCATGCTGAAGGATGTTGCAGGCAGCAGATCGCTCTCCACGGCGTCTCCAGACTCTGTCATGTCTGTCACATGTGCTCAGTGTGAACCTGCTTTCATCTGTGAAGAGCACAGAGCGCCAGTGGCGACTTTGCCAATCCTGGTGTTCTGTGGCAAATGCCAAGCATCCTGCACGGTGTTGTGAGCACAACCCTCATCTGTGGACATCGGGCCATCATACCACACTCATGGAGTCGGTTTCTAACCGTTTGTGCAGACACATGCACATTTGTAGCCTGCTGGAGGTCATTTTGCAGTGCTCTGGCAGTGCTCCTCCTGTTCCTCCTTGCAAAAAGGCGGAGGTAGTGGTCCTGCAGCTGGGTTGTTGCCCTCCTACGGCCCCCTCCACGTCTCCTGGTGTACTGGCCTGTCTCCTGGTAGCGCCTCCAGCCTCTGGACACTACGCTGACAGACACAGCAAACTTTCTTGCCAAAGCTCACATTGATGTGCCATACTGGATGAGCTGCACTACTTGAGCAACTTCTGTGGGTTGTAGAGTCCGTCTCATGCTACCACGACATCAGCCAGAAAGTGTTGGTACTGAGATGTGGTCTGTGGTTCCCACCTGCAGAACCACTCCTTTATTGAGGGTGTCTTGATAATTGCCAATAATTTCTATCTATTGTCTATTCCATTTGCACAACAGCATGTGAAATTGATTGTCAATCAGTGTTGCTTCCTAAGTGGACAGTTTGATTTCACAGAAGTTTGATTTACTTGGAGTTATATTCTGTTGTTTAAGTGTTCCCTTTATTTTTTTGAGCAGTGTATATACTTAGCTCTCAATAAAGTTGCTCTTATGTGATGATAAAGTACCCCAGTGTAAAAATGTTGTCCGTAGAGTTGCCGAGACTCAAGATATCAGGTCACATATGTGGAAATGATATCCATCAGATGGCATATGTTTGGGGTGCGTATATGGTACTGACTCACCCCCTGGGCCGTGTGGTACTCAGGGCCGGGCCTCTGGATGCGGATGGGGAGTAGTAGTGGTGACCTGGTCCCATGCTCAGGGTGTCAGGCTTAAAGGGGAACCGTCTTTTGTTATATGTATATGAAGTTCCGACTACGCCACTTGTGGATTGCGGTCAGGGATAACCGCCGCTGCAGTGCAGACTGCTGGGGCAGATGTAAATGTGCAGCACTGAGTAGTATAACTCCCCACGGGAGGAGTATAGCCCCAGGGCAGAGTGAGTGGATGATGGAGGGGATGATTCCGATCGCAATAGCCAGGAAACGGAGGCCTCTTGAACAGTTCAGGGTCTTTATTGGAACAGGTGAGACGACCCAAAAACAGTCCCGGCTAGGAGGGGGCCTGGATGTCTGAGAACAAGTGGGTAGCCCTCCTGGTCAGGGTGAGGGTGTAGGCCTACCGTGCTCTCTGCGCTCTTCCTGGCTATTTCCCTCCTCGTGGTGTAACAGCCCACGTTCCTGAGCTTGCCGTGTCTTCTCGCCCGTATGGCTTGCAACTTGGGTCCCTTTCTACTCTTGGCCTGGTGCAGCTCTGCTGGTCCCTTCTGCTGTGGCGGAACCTCCGGGCTTCTTAGGCCAAGGGACATACAATCCCCTGCGGTCTGGTTATTTGTTGTAGGACTTGGAATCCTAACAGCCACGAATACTAAAGTCCGGTAGAACAGTTTCTCTCTCAGCCAGGACAGGCTCACCTCGCCTTCCGTCCCTGGCTCGTGGCTCCTCTACTGCCACACGACCTCCTCAGCTTCAGCTGTACTGGCTCTCCCTTTTCTGGGACGCCTCTCACTTCAGAGACAGGTCGTCCAGCTCTCCCTAACCCTGCCCCCATTTCCAGCCTGCTCCCCCTACTGGCCTGGGACAGGAGGTGCTGCATGCTAATGGTCCCTAACTAGGGAATCTCCCCCTCGCTCTCAGACACAGCTTTATTAAACATTTGTGGCATCCAGGCCAGGGTGACACTTTCCCCCTAGTAAAACTTAGTACTCCGGGACTAAGCTTAAAACAAGAGTAATATGCAAGACCATAAAAACATTGTAACGGGTCTGGGAGGCGGAACCTCTGAGCAACTATACAAGGGGGCGGTCCTTGTAAGGAAGCGGGTGGCTCCCAGGGAAGACGGGCAGGTAGTCACGGCAAGTGACAGGGACAGTCTCTGGGTAGAAGGGCAGGTAGTCACGGCAAGTGACAGGGACTGTCTCTGGGTAGAAGGGCAGGTAGTCACGGCAAGGGACAGGGACAGTCTCTGAGTAGAAGGACGGGTACTCAAGGCAAGTGACAGGGACAGTCTCTGGGTAGAAGGACGGGTTCTCACGTCAAGTGACAGGGACAGTCTCTGGGTAGAAGAACAGCAGGCAAGTGGCTGGTGAGCGCTCCCAGGTGAGCGGGCGAGAGTCTTTGGACAGGCAGGTGGTCACGGCAAGTGACGGCAGAGCCTCCAGGTAGGCTAGCAGGCAGGTAGCAGGTGAGCGCTCCCAGGTGAGCGGGCAAGAGTCTCTGGACGGGCAGGTGGTCACGGCAAGGGACGGCAGAGCCTCCAGGTAGACTAGCAGACAGGTAGCAGGTGAGCGCTCCCAGGTGAGCGGGCAGGCTGGTCCATAGACAGACTGACAGGTGTCGGAAGGCAGACCATCGGACCGCAGGCTTGCAAGCAGGTAAACGGATATCAGGCAGGTATCAAGCAGGAATCTGGCAGGTGACTGGCAGGTAACAGGCAGGAATCTGGCAGGTGACTGGCAGGTAACTGGTAACGGGACCTGAGGGCTGAAGCAGAGTGAAGGCTTTGCAACAACATTGCTCGGGCACCTCCATTTTGGAGGAGGTGCCTTATATATGGTGAGGTCCTCCGGACATTGGCCGGGGACTCCTTAGGACGGCGCGCGCGGCCCCTTTAAGAGAGGGGGAGCGCGCGCGCGCCCTAAGCACAGTGGCCGGGAAGCAGCGCGCGGGAGGAGGACGCCGGGCACGGAGTGGAGAGGTGAGGGGAACAGCGTCCCTGCCTAGCAGGAGGCAGGGACGCCGACGCTACAGTACCCCCCCCCCTTTAGGCCCCCCCTTTTTTAGGCCAGACAGAAATTTATCAAGGATGAGAGGGGCATGGATGTTCTCCCGGGGCTCCCACGTTCTCTCCTCAGGACCAAACCCCTTTCAATCTACCAGAAAAAATGTTTTTCCTCTTACCCTTTTGGTGGCCATAATGTTCTCTACCTCAAACTCGTTTTCAGCAGAAACCGGAGCAGGAGGCGTACCTGTAGACTTGGAAAAAGAGTTAAGTACCACGGGTTTGAGGAGAGATACATGGAAGGAGTTAGGGATCCGCAAGTTGGCCGGGAGTTTCAATTTATAGGCCACTGGGTTGATTTGTTTGATAACTTCTAGTGGGCCGATGAACCGAGGCCCTAACTTGTAGGAAGGAATCTTGAGCCGGACATACTTGGACGAGAGCCAGACTTTATCTCCAGGACGGAATTGTGGAGGATCCAGACGTTTTTTGTCAGCGTGTTTTTTCATCCGCTCGGACGACTGAAGGAGTGCGGATCGGGTACTCTCCCAAATGGAGGAAAATTTGCTAAAGAGAGATTCCGCAGCCGGATTGTCCACCGAGGTGGAGACGGGAAATGGGATCCGAGGATGCTGACCGAAGACTACAAAAAATGGGGATCTGGAGGAAGATTCGCTCTCGTGATTATTGTAAGAGAATTTGGCCCATGGCAGGAGATCCACCCAGTCTGAATGGTGGGCATTAACGAAGTGCCGGAGGTAACTGGTCAGGATCTGATTGATCCGCTCCACTTGACCATTGGACTGTGGGTGGTATGCGGAGGAGAAGTCCAGGGTGACGTCTAGCAGCTTACATGTGGCTCTCCAGAAGCGTGAGGTGAACTGAACCCCACGATCCGACACGATGTGGAGGGGCAGGCCATGGAGACGGAAGATGTGGCGGATAAAGTCTTTAGCCAGCTCGGGTGCAGACGGGAGGCCTGGCAGGGGAATGAAATGAGCCATTTTGGAAAAGCGGTCAGCGACCACCCAAATGACCGTACAACCGGCAGAGACAGGGAGATCTGTTATGAAGTCCATAGCTATATGCTGCCAGGGGGCAGCAGGTACTGGAAGAGGAAGGAGGCGACCGGCTGGCAGGTGTCTCGGAACCTTGTTGCGGGCGCAGGACACACAGGCAGAAACAAAGTCTATTACGTCCTTGTGCAGGGTAGGCCACCAGTAGTGCCGGGTGATAAGCTGGAGGGTCTTTTTCTGACCGGCATGGCCAGCAAGCTTAGACGAGTGACCCCAGTGTAGGATCTTCCCCCGATCAGGTACCGTTACGAACGTCTTACCGGGAGGGAGACGATTTAGACTCACGGGGGCCACCTGCATTACTCTGGCGGGATCGATGATGTGTTTAGGTTCCTCCTCAAGATCAGACACCAGGAAGGATCGGGACAAGGCGTCAGCTTTGATGTTTTTGTCAGCCGGGCGAAAATGAAGAACAAAATCAAAGCGAGCAAAAAACAAGGACCACCGGGCTTGGCGCGGGTTAAGTCTCTGGGCACTCTGGAGGTAAGCCAAGTTCTTGTGGTCCGTGTAAATTATTACCGGGTGAAGAGCCCCCTCGAGCAGGTAATGCCACTCCTCCAATGCCAGCTTAATGGCCAATAATTCTCGGTCTCCTATAGAATAGTTGCGCTCGGAAGAGGAGAAGAGTTTGGAGAAGAAGCCGCAAGTTACCATTCTCCCGGAAGACGATTTTTGGGTAAGTACCGCTCCGGCTCCAGAGGAGGAGGCGTCAACTTCCAGGAAGAATTGCTTGTTGTCGTCCGGGCGATGCAGCACCGGGGCGGAAGAGAAAGCCTGTTTTAAGGCAAGAAAGGCTTCCTCAGCTTCGGGCGGCCATCCTCTGGGATTAGTGCCCTTACGGGTGAGCGCAGAGATTGGGGCAGTCCGGGAAGAGAAGTGCGGTATGAAGAGGCGGTAGTAGTTGGCGAAGCCCAGGAACCGCTGAATAGCCTTCAACCCCTCTGGTCGAGGCCACTTCTCGATGGCAGACAGTTTCTCAGGATCCATTCGTAGGCCGGTCTGAGAAATTATGTAGCCCAAAAACGGAAGCGAGGTCTGCTCAAAGAGGCACTTCTCATATTTAGCGTAGAGGTGGTTCTGCCTGAGCCTGAGCAGAACCTGACGAACATCCCTCCGGTGTGTGGGGAGATCCAGAGAGAAGACCAAGATGTCGTCCAGGTACACCACTACGCAGGAGTAGAGAAGGTCCCGGAAGATGTCATTGACCAACTCTTGAAAGACGGCGGGAGCGTTACAGAGACCGAAGGGCATTACCAGGTATTCATAGTTGCCGTCCTGGGTGTTGAATGCTGTCTTCCATTCATCCCCCTGACGGATACGGACCAGGTTATACGCCCCACGGAGGTCCAGCTTGGTGAAGATTCTAGCCCCCCTCAGACGGTCAAATAATTCCGGAATGAGCGGAAGGGGGTATTTATTCTTCACCGTGATCTGGTTAAGGCCTCTATAGTCTATACAGGGACGGAGTGAGCCATCCTTCTTTTTGACGAAGAAGAAGCCTGCTCCCGCCGGGGAAGTAGATTTCCGGATGAATCCCCGGGCCAGATTCTCCTCAATATATTCTGACATGGATCGGGTCTCAGCAGCGGACAAAGGGTAAATGCGCCCACGGGGAGGAGTAGCGCCGGGCATCAGGTCGATTGGGCAGTCGTATGGTCTATGAGGGGGTAATGTCTCTGCCTCCTTTTTATTAAAGACGTCCGCATACGACCAATAAGGAGCCGGAAGACCAGGTAGATTGGCTGGAGTAGGAGAAGGATGGACAGGATGGACGGGAACTAAACAAGTCTTATGGCAGTCCTGTCCCCAGCGAAGGACTTCTCCGGTCTGCCAATCAAGCACAGGTGCATGTCTCTGAAGCCAAGGTAGGACTAGTAAGAGGGCGTGAGAGAGTCCAGGCAGAACATGAAAGAAGATGCTCTCAGAGTGCAGCATTCCCACCTGCAGGGTTATGGATTCGGTGATGAGTTGGATGGGATGTGGTAAGAGGCCCCCATCCACAGCAGCGACAGATAAGGGTACAGCTAGAGGTTTGGTGGGAATGCGGTATTTCTCTACCAGAGACTGAGAAATGAGATTTCCGGCAGCTCCAGAGTCAAGTTGGGCTAGTTCAAAATAACGGTTCTCCCCGCAGATGATCGAGACCGACAGCAACAGAGATGGAGAGGGTTTACTCTTGTCTAGGACGACCTCTCTGAGCGATCCTAGACACAGGCATTTCCCGACCTCTCCGGGCAGGAACAGATCCGGTGCTCCTTACTGCCACAGTAGAAGCAGCTCCCCTCGGCACGGCGTAACTCTTGACGGGTTTTGACCATCTTGGTCTGGTCGACCTGCATAGGCTCGGGTGAGTGCGCCTGGGGAGTAGCGGGAGAAGTGACAGGTTTCTGAAAGGTAGAGGCTAGACGTGGAAACCTCCTCTCACGGGTGACCTCTTTGGCGCGTTCCTGGAACCGGATGTCAATCCGGGTGGCAAGAGTTATTAAGTCGTCGAGAGTGGTAGGTATGTCCCGACCGGCGAGTTCATCTTTAATACGGCCGGACAGACCCTCCCAAAAGACAGACACCAGGGCGTCGTTATCCCAGGCCAGCTCCGAAGCAAGGGTACGGAACCGTATGGCATATTGGCCCACGGTGAGATTTCCTTGATGGAGGCGTAGCAGAGATGATGCAGATGAGGACTTCCGTCCGGGTTCATCGAAGACTTTCTGGAAAGCCGTGAGAAAGGCTGGCAGGATGGACACCAGGGGGTCTCCTCTCTCCCATAGAGGATTTAGCCAAGCCAGTGCCTCCCCCGTGAGATGGGACATGATGAAGGCTACTTTGGCCCGGTCGGAGATAAACTGGTGGGACAGGAGTTCAAAGTGCAGGGTGCACTGGTTTATGAAGCCCCGAGCTTGAGCGGGGTCGCCTCCGAAGCGTGGAGGTGCAGAAAGCCGGGGTCCGGGGCAGGATGCCATGGTATTGGTGGGCAGCGGCGCTGCCGGGCTGCGAGTCATGACACTAGCGGTGGTTGCTGGTGGAGCAGTCAGAGTGTCCAGGCGAGAGTTGACATTCCGCAGATGACTCAGGATGGACTCCTGTTGGGACCTCTGACGGGACAGTTCATGACTTAGGTCCGAGAGCGAGGGAGCTTGGGTGCCACCGGGTTCCATGGCCCGAGCAAACTGTAACGGGTCTGGGAGGCGGAACCTCTGAGCAACTATACAAGGGGGCGGTCCTTGTAAGGAAGCGGGTGGCTCCCAGGGAAGACGGGCAGGTAGTCACAGCAAGTGACAGGGACAGTCTCTGGGTAGAAGGGCAGGTAGTCACGGCAAGTGACAGGGACAGTCTCTGGGTAGAAGGGCAGGTAGTCACGGTAAGGGACAGGGACAGTCTCTGAGTAGAAGGACGGGTACTCACGGCAAGTGACAGGGACAGTCTCTGGGTAGAAGGACGGGTTCTCACGGCAAGTGACAGGGACAGTCTCTGGGTAGAAGGACAGCAGGCAGGTGGCTGGTGAGCGCTCCCAGGTGAGCGGGCGAGAGTCTTTGGACAGGCAGGTGGTCACGGCAAGTGACGGCAGAGCCTCCAGGTAGGCTAGCAGGCAGGTAGCAGGTGAGCGCTCCCAGGTGAGCGGGCAAGAGTCTCTGGATGGGCAGGTGGTCAAGGCAAGGGACGGCAGAGCCTCCAGGTAGGCTAGCAGACAGGTAGCAGGTGAGCGCTCCCAGGTGAGCAGGCAAGAGTCTCTGGACAGGCAGGTGGTCACGGCAAGTGACGGCAGAGCCTCCAGGTAGGCTAGCAGACAGGTAGCAGGTGAGCGCTCCCAGGTGAGCAGGCAAGAGTCTCTGGACAGGCAGGTGTTCACGGCAAGTGACGGCGGAGCCTCCAGGTAGGCTAGCAGACAGGTAGCAGGTGAGCGCTTCCAGGTGAGCGGGCAGGCTGGTCCATAGACAGACTGACAGGTGTCGGAAGGCAGACCGTCGGACCGCAGGCTTGCAAGCAGGTAAACGGATATCAGGCAGGTATCAAGCAGGAATCTGGCAGGTGACTGGCAGGTAACAGGCAGGAATCTGGCAGGTGACTGGCAGGTAACTGGTAACGGGACCTGAGGGCTGAAGCAGAGTGAAGGCTTTGCAACAACATTGCTCGGACACCTCAATTTTGGAGGAGGTGCCTTATATATGGTGAGGTCCTCCGGCCATTGGCCGGGGACTCCTTAGGACGGCGCGCGCCCTAAGCACAGTGGCCGGGAAGCAGCGCGCGCTGCCAGCTGAGCGGGAGGAGGACGTCGGGCTCGGAGTGGAGAGGTGAGGGGAACAGCGTCCCTGCCTAGCAGGAGGCAGGGACGCCGACGCTACAAACATTATTAGGCAAGTAAAAGCAAACAATGCACAGGTTGAGTTCTTAAGGTCACAGTGTGGTCTGTGACCGGGTGTCCATTTCACCAACAACAACGGGGAGCTTTAACCAGGTGGCCGTGGCCCCAAGTCTTTGACAGCCCTTGTTCCTTCCGTTGGTTAAGCTCCAAACATATTTACAGGAAAGTCTCGGTTACTCACAGTTCATAACCTGTTAGTCCATGTATTAACTGAAAGAAACTGAGAAAACACGTAAATACTGGTCATGCAATTGCATTTTAAACAATTCAACATTTTGCAGGCTATTTACATTTGCTATCACACCCTACACTCTACAGCGAGCTGGTATTTGCCCCTTAGTGCTCCGGGTTGACCTACGTAACCCACTGTCTGGTGGTGATCTAACCTGGCTTTTCTCACTAGCGCTCGGGGTGCAGTCACTGGCTAGATTTACAGGCAGGGCAGGCAGCTGTCTGCGGGTCCTTTGGCTTACCGCAGGCATGGCAGGCTCACTGTCAGCAGAGGGTTGACTCTCCTGGGCTGCTTGTACAGGCTCTTCTGCCTCTGGGGCTGCTTGTTCTTCTTCCCCTTCCTGCTCTAGTGTAGGTTGTTGCTGAATTGGTTGCAGGAAATGTAGGACGGGTACCACTATGGCATCGTTTATTCGAGTCCAGGACTGAGGGAACTCCCCAAGAACTGTGCTGATCATATCTTCCTTGTCCTCTGTGGGTTCAAGGTCACTTTGATCCTCTTCTGCACTTTGTAGTTGCTCGGGGCACCTTTTTAGGTGGTCTCTGGAGACGGTACTAGTGGTTTCTCCCCCATCCTTGGTGATCACACACACCTTCGGGTTGTCGTGACCAGACTGCAGTACTGTGTAGGGTTCCCTTTCCCACTGGTCGTCCAGCTTGTGTAGCCTTCTCTTTTGCTTCAGGACCTGCTCACCAGGTTCTAGGGGACCAGCAGGGGCGTGTTGATTGAAGAGTCTCTCTTGCCTTTCTCTCACCTGGGCCAGGCTCTTCTCCACACTCTCCTGTACCTTCTTGTACTGCACTCGCCTTTTCGTATCCCAGTCCGCATCTGGGGAGGTGTCCTCGGGTGTTAGGACTCCCATCTCCAGGTCTATGGGCAGCTTACCTGGTCTGGCTCGCATCAGGTAAGCCGGGGTGCAGTTTGTAGCATTCACTGGGATATGGTTGTATAAGTCTATCAGGTCCGGCAGTTTTTCTGGCCACAGGCTGCGTTCCTCCAGGGGCAATGTCTTCAGGAGATCAATGACTATATTTTCTCACACATCCCACTGGTTTGTGGGTGGTAAGGCATTGTCCGAATCTTCTTACAGCCATAGAGGTTGCAGAACTCTTGGAAGATTTCAGCCTCGAACGCTGGACCCTGGTCTGTCAGGACCTGTTCCGGATACCCGTGTGGGCGGCAGAAGTATTGCTGGAAGGCTCTGGCCGCCGTTTGAGCTGTCAAGTCTTTTACAGGGACCACCACTAGAAATCGGGAATAGTGGTCCACGATTGTCAGGGCATAAATGTATCCTGACCGGCTTGGAGCCAATTTGACGTGGTCCAGAGCTACCAGCTCAAGAGGCTGCTTGGTGACGATGGGCCTCAAGGGTGTCTTCTGGCTGGTGCGGTCCTTCCTCCTTAGATTACATAGGCCACAGTCTCTGCACCACTTCTCTACAGCCCCTCTCCTGCCGATCCAGAAGAACCGTCCTCTTAGCAGGAACTCCAGTTTCTTCCAGCCGAAGTGCCCCGCTCTGTCATGGCAAGCCTCCAGGACCATAGCTGCATCTCGCCTTGGGACCACGACTTGCCAGGTCTGCTCGTGCGTCCGGTGGTTGACGAGTCTCCTGCACAGCTTACCTTCATAGAGGAACAGCCTGCTCTTCTCTTTCCTTAGCTGCTTGGCTTCCTCTGGAGCATCCGGATCTAGACGGGCGTCTTCCCGGGTCAGCAGGTCTTTCACCATGCGGATTGCAGGGTCACTATCTTGGGTCTCGGCCCAGCTGTGATGAGGTAGGGGATTAATCATGATGGTTGTTAAGTCTTCCTCCTTCACGCGGTGGGAGTATTGAGTGGCTCCATACCGGTGAAACTCAGGGAGTTCTACCTCCTCCAGCTCTTCTGGGTCTTCACCTCCGTCAGGTAAGTGAGGGATTCTTGATAGGGCGTCAGCGTTGGCATTGGTTCTGCCTGCCCGGTACTTGATTGTGAAGTCATAATTCGAGAGTCGCGCCATCCACCGCTGCTCTAGGGCACCTAGCCTTGCATTGTCCAGGTGTGTCAACGGGTTGTTGTCCGTGTACACGGTGAACTTTGTGGAGGCCAGGTAATGCTTAAACCATTCTGTGACGGCCCACACCACTGCCAAGAATTCCAGCTTGAAGGAGCTGTAATTCTCCGGGTTTCTTTCAGTGGGCCTCAGCTTCCGGCTGGCATATGCGATCACCCTTTCTCTGCCCTGTTGGTTATGTGACAGTACGGCTCCCAGCCCCACATTACTGGCGTCTGTGTGGAGGATAAAAGGCTGGCCATAATCGGGGTAGGCCAGGATCTCATCCCCCGTGAGGGCCATCTTCAACTGGCGGAAGGACTCCTCTTCCGGCTTGTCCCACTTGAAGGATGGCTTTTGACTTCTGGATTTGGATTGACCTATCAGGAGGTCCTGCAATCGAGCTGCCATCTTAGTGAACCCGGGGATGAACCTTCGGTAGTAGCCTACCAACCCGAGGAACTGCCTCACTTCTTTGATGTTTGAGGGGCTTGGCCAGCTCTCGATTACTTTGACATTGTCAGGGTCGGGGGCTACTCCTTCCGCACTCACCACATGTCCTAGGTACTGGACCTTCGGTTTCAACAGGTGACACTTTGATGGTTTCACCTTCAGGCCATAGCCTGCCAGGGCTTCGAACACCTCTGCCAGGTGTTTCAGATGGTCCTCGTAGGTTTTCGAATAGACGATCACGTCGTCCAGGTAAAGTAGGACCGTCTCGAAGTTTTGGTGACCTAGGCAGCATTCCATCAGCCTCTGGAAGGTCCCTGGTGCATTGCAGAGCCCGAAGGGCATACAGTTGAATTCGCTCAATCCCATCGGGGTGGTGAAGGCGGTCTTCTCCTTGTCAGCCTCTGCCACAGGAACCTGCCAGTACCCGCTAGTAAGGTCCAAAGTAGAGAAGAAGTTAGCTGATTTTAGGGCTGCCAAGGACTCCTCTATCCTAGGTAACGGGTACGCGTCTTTATGGGTGATACGATTGATTTGTCTATAGTCCACGCACATTCTCATGGTACCGTCTTTCTTTTTTACCAGAACCAAGGGGGCTGCCCAGGGGCTACAGCTATCTCGAATGACCCCAGCTTCTTTCATTTCTCTCAGCATGCCCTTTTCATTCTGATAATGTGCAGGGAGTACAGGTCTGTGTCTCTCTTTCATTGGTGGGTGGTTTCCCGTGGGGATATGGTGTTCTACTCCCTTTACTCGGCCGAAGTCTAGCAGGTGCTTACTAAAAATCCTCTCGTACTCCTGAACCACCCGGTAGACTCCTTGTTTTTGGTGCAGGGGAGTGGAGTCAGCACCCACGTGGAGTTTCTGGCACCAGTCCTCCTTTTGTTTCTGGGAGCCATTACCCTACGCCTGTGAAGATGGAGGCAAAGGTTCCACGGCCCTGATAGCTTTGTGTTCAACAGCAAACAGTTTGGCAAGTGTAGCGCACCTGGCTAAGTGTACCTCCCTCTCCCCAATGTTGAGAATGCAAACGGGCACCCTCCCATGACGGACATCAACCACCCCTCGGGCTGTCAAAATGGTGGGCCTGCTGTCTGAGTACACGGGTTCTACCATGGCTTGGTAGTCTCTGCCTCTCAACCCGATTGCAGTCCGACACCAGATCATCATTTCACTTTTGGGAGGCATGGAAATGGGGAATGGGTCACTCATTCTTACGCTACCGATCTCACCACCAGTCAGTTCACCCTGCTGCCGTCTCATCAGAGCCTTTATCTGTTTGTTGAGGACTCTCTGTTGGCTGGAACTAGCATTCACCGCCACCTGCTGTAAAATTACAATTATCTCTGAAAGACAATTTTCAATCACGTTAGTACCCACAGTTATTTTAGGGTGACTTTCACGACGGTCAATGTCCACAATAATCACCCTCTGTGCCGACAGTTCAACTTTACCAATCTTAATGGTCATCTCTTTGAACCCCATCTGCGGCACGGGCAAGCCACTACTGGCGATGATGCTCAAGTCATTGTCTGGATACCGTGTTATATCAGCATCAGTCCAATACTGCTTAAAAAGTACATAAGGGATAGTAGTTACTTGCAACCCGGTATCCAGCAAGGCACTCATGGGGATACCGTCCAGAACCACGGGTAAAACCAGGCGCCCCCCGACATACTTATTACGCCAATTGTAAGGGCCTGGTGATCTTATGCCTGGCCCTCTGCCCCAGGTTGGACCCGTTTAAATTACAGTACCTGGAAATGTGTCCGGGCTGGCTGCATCGACGGCAAATGGGCTGTCCATCCTCTGCGTAGCGGTCTGTGGGCCTCCCTCGGAACGACGGGGTCCTCATCTGTCGACTCCACGGGACATCCTCCGGACTTGAAGCCAACTCGATAGGTCTTGACGGGTCCACTTGTAACGCCTGGACGGTCCTAGTCAACGCCGCGACGCTCCTGGTCAGCTCCTGGACTTGGTGGTGCAGATATTTCGACGGGGCTTGGTTCAGGGCCCGTGCATCGGCCCCCACAGAGTCCATAGAAGAGGGCGCCGCTTCCTGGTGGTAGGTGGTGGTAGGTGAGAGCAAGGCGCCGGGGGTTTATAGCGCCACTTGGTGCAGGTTCACGGAGCACCCTTATGGCCCTGTCCTTGAATTGGGCAAAGGTTAGACCAGGGTTTTGAAAGAACATGAGGCGCAGCTGGGTTCTGTGGGTGTAGTGACGCGCCCCCTGGGCCATGTTGTTAGGGATACCCGGAGCCGGATCAGATGGGGGTTGTAGTCTCCGAGTGGCTGTGACCCGGTCCGTGCCCAGGGTGTCAAACTCAGTGTGCGGCAGTCCTTGCAGATGTTCTTAGTGTCGACTACGCCACCCGTTGATTTGCGGTCAAAAGGCCGCCACTGCAGGATGGTCCGCTGAGGCTGGTGGTGTGTGTGCAGCTGTGGTAGTATAACCCCCAACGGGAGGGGTATAGCCTCAGGGGGTCAGACGTGGAGGATGGTGGTTGTGAAGGTGCAGCAAGGAGACTCAGAGTCAGGAGGTGCAGTTCAGGGTTTTTACTTACTGATGTTCTTTTGGTCACTCTGGCCTTGAGTGACCACCCGAGCCGTGCTGCGTCCACCAGGTCCTGGACTCGGCCAACCCCCAGGCAATTCTGGAGCGTGGTCCTGAGCTCCTTTCTGACTCTCCCTTCCTCTGGCCGTTCCCACCAGGGATCCACTTTTGGCCGGCTCCCTCGGGTCTCTTGGTGGTCAAGCCTCCTCTGGGCTCCCTGACCCTATACTCGGTGTGCCTTTCTAGTGGATTTGGTGAGGGTCGTGGCAGATCCTGACCACGACCTCCGGTTCCTGGCTAAGGTTGGTTTTGGCCTCTGCCAGCTTGGGATCCGGTACCCTTGTCCGCCAACCCTTCACCCTTCTGTCCTTATTCTGGGATCTTGGGGTTCCTTCTTGTTTCCTCTCTGGGTCCTTCTGACTCCTCTCTCTCTCTCTGCAGGCTCTGCTCTGGAGCTGGGCCCAGCCGGAGCCACAGCTCCCTGTCAGCCCTCCTGGCTGAGCTCCTCTGCTCTGCTCCTCAGGCTAAACTCTGACTGACTGACCCTGTTCTAAGATGGTGCCCACCTTATATACTCCCTCTATGTGTGAGCTCAGGTGACCAGCACCCAATGAGCTCCTATCTTTACCCAGACTACTCCCCCTATCTGCCCCTACACTACTGGGATGTTCCACCCCCCTCCCACTCCAGCCAGGGACAGACGCTGTCGTACCTGCACATAAACTGGTGGGAGTACCGTCGTTCTGTCCCCCGGAAATGGGATGTATGTAGTGCATGCAGCCTACTAGCTCAGTTCCACACTCCATCTTTACCCGGGAGTGGAATACCACACCTCTGGCTTGAGGTGTAATACCCCTGTAGCAGCCGAGTCCTCAGGGTGCTACATTCCCCCCTGGTAAATCACAGCACGTCCTCGGACTGTAAAAGAATAAACATCCAAAAACATACAATTTTTTTCAAAAACATCATAAACATATAAAACATTATAAACATTATCCTTCAATCATCCCTTTATGGGAGGTACTTCTTACTTATAATGTTACCAGCATCAAACGTTACGGACACATCATATAATAATATTAACTCTTTCAGCATAATAAAACTTTTCATATAAAACTTTTCATAGTAAACATTCTTGTTCCTCCGGCCACGGTGCAACTTGTGACCGGGTAAAGTGCAACAGTCTCTTGTAGTAAAAACAACAGTTTCCTATAAAACCGGTAGGGGGCGCCTTAGGAAGCGCAACTATATACAAGGGGAGGTATGGCCGCTCTCAGTCCTCGACCAGTGGGGAAAAGGGATGGCTGTTCACAGTCCTCAGCCTGTGGGGAGATGGGACACACTGTAACAGTTCACTGGTCCCAACGGGGACTATATTTTAACTAGCAGCAGTACTTATAACAGTTCTCATACCGTACTCTAATAACGGCGTCCTCCTGATGCTTCCTCCCTGTATTCTTCAGACCCGTCCGGGTCCTCTTGAGTGAACCCGATGAGGTCTCCTCCTGCGGGGTCCCACTCAAACTGCGCCTCCTCTAACGAGAGCGGGGTCATCTTGACGGGCGCCGGAGCCGGGATCAGGGGCTCATCCAGAGGTCTTTCTTTCCGGAGTCGGGGATGGTGGAACTCCGGTGGCCATATAAAGGGCTGCCCATCCGGGCAAGTGTGCTGGGCAAACAAGTCTTCACCCAGGTGCGGCACTCTAGATGTTGAGGGCGCGGTGGTGGAAGCGGCGCCCGGATTAACCAGGCCTTGCGACCAGGCCTGGGGCACCCTAAAAGTCAAGGGCACCGTAAGAACGGCGGCGCCCGGGGTTACTCGGCCCTGCGACCAGGCCGGTGGTGTTTCCTGCTTGGCCGCGCTCAGGACTGAAGCGCGTGACGTCACCGGGGTCGCGGCCGCGGCTTCTGTTTGAGGCCTAGTCTGGAGCGGTGACGGTGCAGCGACGGGCACGGCAGGGGGAATTTCGGGCTCTGCGACGGGAAGCTGGGGCAGGCACGCGGTTCCTCGGCTCGGGGTAGTAGCGTCCCCTTTACCTGCCTCCGTCTCTCCAGCTCCCTCCTCGGCGTCGTCTCCGGCCTTCACTCCTCCTGCACCATCCTCAGAGGCGGTCTGTCTCCTCGCTGCGGGTGGCATGCTTCGCTGGCAGGCTCCAGCCTGCAGGGCCATCTCTCGGGTCCACTCCGCCAGTGTTTCCTGCTGCACCCGGGCCATCCTCCGTGCGAGGCCCTCCAGCGCGGTCTGTGCACGCTCCCGGTCTCGGGGGAGCTGTGCCAGGATCTCCACCAGGTCTTGTGGAGTGGTAGCTTGCAACAGGCTCCTGACCACAGGGTCGGTGCTGCCTGACTCTCCCTCCATCTCCGGGTACGGCTCCTCCAGACTCCTCCAAGCTGCTCGCATCTTCTTCCTTTTGTTCTGTATCCGCCCACATTGGGGGTCGTCCTGGGGCAACTTTGTGATTGCCAGTTCCAGGGGCAGTTCCCTCACGCTGATGGACATATCAATCATCACAGTCTCTGCTGGTGGGGGCGGTTTCCACTTTTGGCGCCATTTCCGATCCTGGCCCACGATGGGAGGTGGCCTCTTGCCATCCTCTGGCACGCCCATAATGGCGTCCGCTCTGCCAAGGCGGGAAATCTTCTGAAATGGCGGGAATCTTCTCCCAGTGGCGGGAAACTCTGTGGATGGCGGGAAAAGACTGCAGATGACGGGCAAATGGCGGGAACTGATCCGAGATGGCGTCCGATGGCGGGGACCCTCTGGAATTGGCGGGAGACTTCGTTTTGAGGTAAATGCGAATTTTTCTTCAGGCACGCAGTACCCGGTTGTTGCGGGCACGTGATCCTGCCGACTACGCCAAACTTGACGCGCCCCCTGGGCCATGTTGTTAGGGATACCCGGAGCCAGATCAGATGGGGGTTGTAGTCTCCGAGTGGCTGTGACCCGGTCCGTGCCCAGGGTGTCAAACTCAGTGTGCGGCAGTCCTTGCAGATGTTCTTAGTGTCGACTACGCCACCCGTTCAAAAGGCCGCCGCTGCAGGATGGTCCGCTGAGGCTGGTGGTGTGTGTGCAGCTGTGGTAGTATAACCCCCAACGGGAGGGGTATAGCCTCAGGGGGTCAGACGTGGAGGATGGTGGTTGTGAAGGTGCAGCAAGGAGACTCAGAGTCAGGAGGTGCAGTTCAGGGTTTTTACTTACTGATGTTCTTTTGGTCACTCTGGCCTTGAGTGACCACCCGAGCCGTGCTGCGTCCACCAGGTCCTGGACTCGGCCAACCCCCAGGCAATTCTGGAGCGTGGTCCTGAGCTCCTTTCTGACTCTCCCTTCCTCTGGCCGTTCCCACCAGGGATCCACTTTTGGCCGGCTCCCTCGGGTCTCTTGGTGGTCAAGCCTCCTCTGGGCTCCCTGACCCTATACTCGGTGTGCCTTTCTAGTGGATTTGGTGAGGGTCGTGGCAGATCCTGACCACGACCTCCGGTTCCTGGCTAAGGTTGGTTTTGGCCTCTGCCAGCTTGGGATCCGGTACCCTTGTCCGCCAACCCTTCACCCTTCTGTCCTTATTCTGGGATCTTGGGGTTCCTTCTTGTTTCCTCTCTGGGTCCTTCTGACTCCTCTCTCTCTCTCTGCAGGCTCTGCTCTGGAGCTGGGCCCAGCTGGAGCCACAGCTCCCTGTCAGCCCTCCTGGCTGAGCTCCTCTGCTCTGCTCCTCAGGCTAAACTCTGACTGACTGACCCTGTTCTAAGATGGTGCCCACCTTATATACTCCCTCTATGTGTGAGCTCAGGTGACCAGCACCCAATGAGCTCCTATCTTTACCCAGACTACTCCCCCTATCTGCCCCTACACTACTGGGATGTTCCACCCCACTCCCACTCCAGCCAGGGACAGACGCTGTCGTACCTGCACATAAACTGGTGGGAGTACCGTCGTTCTGTCCCCCGGAAATGGGATGTATGTAGTGCATGCAGCCTACTAGCTCAGTTCCACACTCCATCCTTACCCGGGAGTGGAATACCACACCTCTGGCTTGAGGTGTAATACCCCTGTAGCAGCCGAGTCCTCAGGGTGCTACATTAGCGCCCCGAGGGTTCGGCCGCTACAGGGGTATTGCACCTCAGACCGGAGGTGTGATATTCCACTCCCGGGTAAGGATGGAGTGTGGACCAGGACTCAGTTAGCTGCATACAGCACACACACCCCATTTCCGAGGGACAGCTCAACGGTGCTCCCACCAGACATAAGTGCAGGCACGACCGACCATGTCCCTGCTGGAGTGGGGAGGGAGGGGTGGAACACCCAGTGCTGTAGGGGCAGATAGGGGGCGGTTCCTGAGCGTAGGAAGGAGCCCATTGGTTGCTGGTCACCTGGGCTCATGGCTAGAGGGAGGTATAAAAGGTGGGCACCATCTTAGATCTAGGTTCGTTCTGTGGAGAGGAGAAGACAGGGAGCAGCAGCTCAGGCTGAGTGCTGCTCCAGAGGCAGGCCTAGGGAGGAGGCCGGGGCCTTAGAGGAGAAGGAGAAGTGGGCCTGGAGAAGAGGCCGAGGAGGAGGTGAAGGGGAGCTGAGATTCTGGCTCATCTCAGCTCCAAGAGAAAGGAACAGAAACAGAAAGGAACTGCAAAGAAGGAGAGACAGAGAAACAGAGGGGCTCAGGAACAAGAAAGTGGAAGGGACCCTAAGAACCCACGAGAATCCAGGGTGCAGGGTCAGGCAGATTAAGGGTACCGGGTCCCAAGTTGGTGGAGGAGAAACAACCCTCAGCCAAAGACCGGTCGTCGTGATCATATATTGGTGCGACACCTCATCAAACCTGCTAGGAAGGCACCATATAGGACAGCGGAGGACGGGGCCCACGTTTAACCGCACAGGTCCGCGGCAGCTGGACAAAAGTGGGTCACTGGTGAGGCAGGCCAGAGAAAGGATAAAAGGGGGTCCTGTGCCATATTCCTGAACTGCCTGGGAGTTGACCGAGCCCCTCACCTGGTGGACGCAGCACGGCTCGGGCGGTCACTGCTGGCCGAAGTGACCTGGAACAAACGAACTGTGAGTAAAGACCCTGGACTGTAACTTGTTGTCTGTGTGCTCCTTCGCGCCTCCAGCACTATCAGCACCGGGACTCGCACTACCATCACTCCCAACATCCACTACACTGCCCTGGGGCTGCACTCTTCCCGTGGGGAGTCACATCACCTCAGCTGCACCCATCATCAGCCCCAGCGGACTGCCTTGCAGCGGCGGTTCCTAATAACCGCAATCCACGGGTGGCGTAGTCGGACATTATCAATAGCACATAACGGACTACCACTGGCCTGACCACCCTGAGCCACGGAACCGGGTTGCCACTACTACTCCCACCGTTTCCCTAATTGCCCGGATCCGAGTGCCCCACGGCCCAGGGGGTGAGTCAGCTTTGGCGTAGTCGGCAGGATCATTACCAACCCGCCACAAGCGGGTATTGCGTGCCTGAAGAAAATTGCACATGTACCTTAAAAAGAAGTTTCCCGCCGTCCGGAGTCGTTTCCCGCCATCCGGAGCCGATTCCCGCCATCAGACGCCATCTTGGACCGTTTCCCGCCATTTTCATCCGTCTTTCCCGCCCTGGCAGAGCGGACGCCATTATGTGCACACCAAAAGACAGCAGGAAGCCACCTCCCATAGTGGGCCAGGTCCCAGAATGGTGCCAAAGAAGGAGCCCGCCCCCACCAGCCATGAATGCAGCAGTGGAGATGTCCATCAACATGGGGGGGCTGCCCCTGAAAGTGATTGTCAGCAGAATGCCCCAGGACCACCCCCTCTGGGGGCGGAGAGAGAAGAAAACTGTGGGGCAGGGCGCAGTCTGGATGAGTCTGGCCAGGCCGCACCCGGAGATGGAGGGAGAAACCAGTTCCGGTACCCTGGCAAAGGGCCTGCTGCAAGCTACACCACCATGCAGCCTCACCGAGCTGTTAGCCCACCTCCCCAAGGAGGACCCCGAATATACACAGGCGGCGTTGGAAGAGCTGGACCGGAGGATGGTCCGGGCGCAGCAGGACGTGATCGCCGGATGGAAGAAGGAAGCGGCCCGGCAGGCTGTGATCCTGCAGCCGAAGGCGCCATCGACGAGCAGCGCACCAGCCACCGAGGGCAGTGAAGGCCGAGCGGAGGCCGAGGACGACGCCGCGGAGGAGGCCGCGACAGCAGAGGCAGGTAACGGAGACGCCCCTGCATTGAATCCTGAGGCCGCCGACCTGCCCCTGCACCCCGTCACGGAGCCCAACGCACCGGGACCCGCCGTCGACACCGTGCCCCCGCCGCCATCAACCGGCCCCCAGGCCGTCGACGCTGCCGGTGAGCCCCGCCCCACGCCGTGCCCTCTGACCCCGGGCGTGCTCAGCCAACCACCATCGCAGGCCCGGCCGCAAGGCCCTGCGCCCCCGGGCGCCGCTGCCCTGACGGAACCCCCTGCACCTGCTGTACCGCCCTTGGGAGCAACCAGGAAACAACCAGCACGGGCCTGGTCGCAAGGTCACGTGCCCCCGGGCGCCGCCAACCCACCTGCGCCCCCTGCTGCTGCAGTACCACCACTGGGCGCGGATCTCTTTGCCCAATACACCACTCCGGGTGGGCTGCCTTTCATCTGGCCCCACGAGTTTGTCAACCCCCGCTTCCGGAGGAGCCCGTCCGCGGAGGTCGAAGTACCCTCTGAGCCCCTCATACCTGCTCCGGCGCCTCAGGAAATCCCCCAGCTGCCATTGGAAGATGCCCAGTTTGAATGGGACACCACAGGGGAGGACCTGATGGGGTTCACGAAAGAAACGCGAGCGGGCGCAGCTGAGCGGCGGGAGGCCTGCCGCCAACAGCTGGAGATGTTTGAGAAGGAGCAGCGAGAGCGGCGGGTGAAGCAAGAGAAGCTGCAGGTCCAGAGCGCGGAGCAGAAAATGAAGGCGCGACGAGATCCCCGAACTGCCCGCAGACCCCGAGTCACCGGGACTGTGGTGAAGTTCCAGATGGAGCGCGGCTGGGGCTTCAACCGAGACCCCGAGACCATCAGTGACGTGTTTGTGACAAGGAGAGATGTGGAGAGTCACCTACCGGAAGGCCATCGTGGGCGGGATCTATTCCCAGGCGACGTGGTGTCTTACACCCGACACCAAGGCGTGAAGGGGTGGTACGCCCTACACGTCCGCCGAGTAGTAGAGGAGGAGGAACAGCACTACTCAGACGCTGAGTACCAGGAGGGTCCGGACGGGCCTGAAGATCCGTATGACTAGGAAGAAGGAGCGTCACGGAGACACCGTTACCAGTGAACGGTCAAGTGGCATTGTAAATAGTTACCCGTAAGGGTGCAAAGGAACTGTGTGGGACTGTTTCAAATTGCGTGTGGTCCCCGTTGGGACTGATATAGGACTGTGTGAACGTTATGCCCTATCCCCTAAGTAACCTGGCTGAGGACTGAGAACCGCCACCCCTCTTCCCCTAACAGGCTGAGGACTGTGAGCAGCCATTCCTCTATCCCCACCGGCCGAGGACTGGGAACGGCCAATTCCATGTATATAGTTGCGCTTCTTAAAGCGCCCCCTACTGGTTTTATACAAGAACCGCAACGTCTACCTCAAAGTTAAAATGGACTGTTGCACCTTTAAAAAGAAAGAACGCCTGGTCGCAAGTTGCACCGCCGCCAGGATCCAAGAATGTGCTTTACTTAAAAAAATGTTTTATGTGAAAAGGTTTTATATGCTGCTAAATAGTCATGTGAAAGTTTTCTATAATGTTTTATACAAAAGAGTTCCGGAAGTATTGGAAAAGTTTTCTATAATGTCTAGTGAAAAGAAAAGTGTGTCCCATAAAGGGAGTTGAACCGTAATGTCTGTTTCTAATGTAAAAAGTTATTGAAAAAGTCTTTGCATGTCCTGTAATCAACTGTTTTTGCTCTTTTCCAGCCCGAGGACGTGCTGTGCTTTACCAGGGGGGAATGTAGCGCCCCGAGGGTTCGGCCGCTACAGGGGTATTGCACCTCAGACCGGAGGTGTGATATTCCACTCCCAGGTAAGGATGGAGTGTGGACCAGGACTCAGTTAGCTGCATACAGCACACACACCCCATTTCCGAGGGACAGCTCAACGGTGCTCCCACCAGACATAAGTGCAGGCACGACCGACCATGTCCCTGCTGGAGTGGGGAGGGAGGGGTGGAACACCCAGTGCTGTAGGGGCAGATAGGGGGCGGTTCCTGAGCGTAGGAAGGAGCCCATTGGTTGCTGGTCACCTGGGCTCATGGCTAGAGGGAGGTATAAAAGGTGGGCACCATCTTAGATCTAGGTTCGTTCTGTGGAGAGGAGAAGACAGGGAGCAGCAGCTCAGGCTGAGTGCTGCTCCAGAGGCAGGCCTAGGGAGGAGGCCGGGGCCTTAGAGGAGAAGGAGAAGTGGGCCTGGAGAAGAGGCCGAGGAGGAGGTGAAGGGGAGCTGAGATTCTGGCTCATCTCAGCTCCAAGAGAAAGGAACAGAAACAGAAAGGAACTGCAAAGAAGGAGAGACAGAGAAACAGAGGGGCTCAGGAACAAGAAAGTGGAAGGGACCCTAAGAACCCACGAGAATCCAGGGTGCAGGGTCAAGCAGATTAAGGGTACCGGATCCCAAGTTGGTGGAGGAGAAACAACCCTCAGCCAAAGACCGGTCGTCGTGATCATATATTGGTGCGACACCTCATCAAACCTGCTAGGAAGGCACCATATAGGACAGCGGAGGACGGGGCCCACGTTTAACCGCACAGGTCCGCGGCAGCTGGACAAAAGTGGGTCACTGGTGAGGCAGGCCAGAGAAAGGATAAAAGGGGGTCCTGTGCCATATTCCTGAACTGCCTGGGAGTTGACCGAGCCCCTCACCTGGTGGACGCAGCACGGCTCGGGCGGTCACTGCTGGCCGAAGTGACCTGGAACAAACGAACTGTGAGTAAAGACCCTGGACTGTAACTTGTTGTCTGTGTGCTCCTTCGCGCCTCCAGCACTATCAGCACCGGGACTCGCACTACCATCACTCCCAACATCCACTACACTGCCCTGGGGCTGCACTCTTCCCGTGGGGAGTCACATCACCTCAGCTGCACCCATCATCAGCCCCAGCGGACTGCCTTGCAGCGGCGGTTCCTAATAACCGCAATCCACGGGTGGCGTAGTCGGACATTATCAATAGCACATAACGGACTACCACTGGCCTGACCACCCTGAGCCACGGAACCGGGTTGCCACTACTACTCCCACCGTTTCCCTAATTGCCCGGATCCGAGTGCCCCACGGCCCAGGGGGTGAGTCATGGGCGCTAGACAGCAGACCTTCTATGAACTGTTCTGTTAATAGCTTATCTGTATCCTTCACGCTGCCAGGGTCAGCTTGTTTGATGGCTCTCAAGGCTTCCTGCAAATTTAGGGCATAATCTCTGATGCTGTCCTGTGCCCACTGTTTACAGCCATAGAACCGCATTTTGATCTCTGCTGAGGTACGGGTGTCAAAGGTACTCCACAGCCGGGTCAGAATGTCCCTTACAGTCCTTTTCTCCTCATCTGACCATGATTTCACTTCCCGCTGGGCTGCATCGGTTAGCTGCCCCGTCAGAATGCTCACTTTCTGTTCTTCTGTCAGGGGATAAACTTTAAATAGACTGTGCAGTCTTTCTTTAAAGTCAGTTAAGGTATGGGATTCCCCTGAGTATTGGGGCAGCCAGGCTGCTCCGGGGATGTAGGGCATAGAGAACGGCATCACCGCTGCTGCAGCCACACTGGTAGTAGAGGGTCCCTCCGCGTCCGCCATCTTCCTCCCCCCTAGTTAAGCGTGGCCTACCTTCCGTTGATCCTCTTCCGTAGACCGCGGCTCCGCTGGTGCTGCTCCGGGCGAGGACCTTGCGTCGCGTCCTGGTGACGTCAGCGTCGCTCTCACTCCTTCCAGGACCTTGCGCAGCGTCGGTGCGTAGGGCGGGGCTTCGGATCTCGCGCGGTTTGGACGTCCACGCCCCTCTTCTTCCCGCGCGGCGTCCTGAAGATGGCGTCCGATGGCGGGAACACGGCTGAGGATGGCGGGAAACGGCTGAAGATGGCGGGAAATGGCTCCGGATGGCGGGAAACCTCTTTTTCAGGTAAGTATGAAGTCTTTTCCAGGCACGCAATACCCATTTGTGGCAGGTTGGTCACAATCCTGCCGACTACGCCAGGAAGCTGACTCGCTCCCTGGGCCGTGGGGTACTCAGGGCCGAGCCTCTGGATGTGGATGGGGAGTAGTAGTGGCGACCCGGTCCCGTGCTCAGGGTGTCAGGCTTAAAGGGGAACCGTCTTTTGTTATATGTATAGGAAGTTCCGACTACGCCACCCGTGGATTGCGGTCAGGGATAACCGCCGCTGCAGTGCAGACCGCTGGGGCAGATGTAAATGTGCAGCACTGAGTAGTATAACTCCCCACGGGAGGAGTATAGCCCCAGGGCAGAGTGAGTGGATGATGGAGGGGATGATTCCGATCGCAATAGCCAGGAAACGGAGGCCTCTTGAACAGTTCAGGGTCTTTATTGGAACAGGTGAGATGACCCAAAAACAGTCCCGGCTAGGAGGGGGCCTGGATGTCTGAGAACAATTGGGTAGCCCTCCTGGTCAGGGTGAGGGTGTAGGCCTACCGTGCTCTCTGCGCTCTTCCTGGCTATTTCCCTCCTCGTGGTGTAACAGCTCACGTTCCTGAGCTTGCCGTGTCTTCTCGCCCGTATGGCTTGCAACTTGGGTCCCTTTCTTCTCTTGGCCTGGTGCAGCTCTGCTGGTCCCTTCTGCTGTGGCGGAACCTCCGGGCTTCTTAGGCTAAGGGACATACAATCCCCTGCGGTCTGGTTATTTGCTGTAGGACTTGGAATCCTAACAGCCTCGGACACCAAAGTCTGGTAAAACAGTTTCTCTCTCAGCCAGGACAGGCTCACCTCGCCTTCCGTCCCTGGCTCGTGGCTCCTCTACTGACACATGACCTCCTTAGCTTCAGCTGAACTGGCTCTCCCTTCTCTGGGACGCCGCTCACTTCAGAGACAGGTCGTCCAGCTCTCCCTAACCCTGCCCCCAGTTCCAGCTTTTATAGGGGCAGCCTGCTCCCCCTACTGGCCTGGGACTGGAGGTGCTGCATGCTAATGGTCCCTAAGTAGGGAACCTCCCCCTTGCTCTCAGACACAGCTTTATTAAACATTTGTGGCATCCAGGCCAGGGTGACACAGTACCATAAATACTCTTCCTGCGGAAGTAGTCCATCACTGGGATGCAATTGCGTTCTAGCTTCATTGCACCTGAGTAGTGTTGGGTCGTGCCATTTATTCTGGCCTTGGCGAGCCGGAAATAGTTTTGGAACGCAAGCGCATTCCACTCACACTGTGCATGCGCAAGGTATGTGAGATACGTTCTTGCGTCATACCGATGATCCCAACATATCGGAAAGCATCTGCGCTCCACCAAGGCCGTGCATGCGCAGCACACAGCATTGTGCCTCATAATCAAGTCACAGTGCTGGGTAGGTCACAGCCATGAACTGTTGCTGGGTCAATCTATAGAAGAGGTAGATCTATCTGTGATCAATTGGTACACAGCAGTGTCAGACTGAAGAACATTGGGCCCACCAGAGGATTTGATTCTGAGGGCCCACCTTTCTCCCCCACTGAAGAGCCCCATAGCAGCTGCAAGGTTTGCACTACGAACTCTCCTGAAGGATTCTCCAGTTCTCTGGTGGGCCAGTCCAACCCTGGTATAGAGCATGTACTTTTCAAAATAGAGATCCCTGATATGGCTGGAAACCAGGGATAAAGGCACCTTTAGATGTGGAAAATGTCAATTTTGCAAAGAAATTAACCCCTTTCCAATATTGCCATATTAGTACGCACATTTGTGTACCCCCGGTTCAGTGAGGGCTCCGGCGCTGAGTCCGCACTGAACCGAGCACATGTCAGCTGATTCTTACAGCTGACATGTGCCCGCAACAGCCGTGGGTGGAATCGCGATCCACCCGCGGCTGTTAACATGTTAAATGCCGCTGTCAATCTCCGACAGCGACATTTAACGCGCGCTTCCTGGTTGCGCGTCATAAGCCACGCCCACCGGCGACCCCGTCACGTGATCACGGGTCACCAATGGGCGTGCATGACAACCCAGGGTCTGCAGCAGACGCCTGTGGTTGTCATGATCTCGTCGCTATGAGCGCCACCTAGTGGTCGGCGCTCATAGCACAGGACCATTTCTGCTATATGCAGGGGATCTGCTGGTCCCCTGTATGTAGCAGAGACGATCAGACAACTGCTGCTTCTAGTCTCCTATGGAGACTATTGAAGCATGCAGTAAGTGAAAAAAAAATGTTTTTAAAAATATAAAAAAAAATAAAAAAATATAAAAGTTTAAATCACCCCCCTTTCACCCCATTCAAAATGAAATATAAAAAAAAAAAAACCCACATACACATATTTGGTATCGCCGCGTTCAGAATCGCCCCATCTATCAATATAAAAAAAGAATTAATCCGATCGGTAAACGGTGTAACGAGAAAAAAATTCTAAATGCCAGAATTACGTTTTTTGGTCGCCGCAAAATTGCAATAAAATGCAATAACGGGCGATCAAAACATCGGATCTACCCCAAAATGTTATCAATAAAAACGTCAGCCCGGCGCGCAAAAAATAAGCCCTCACCCAGCCCAAGATCCCGAAAAATGGAGACGCTACAGGTCTCGGAAAATGGCGCTATTTTTTAAAAAAAAAATGTACCAAATTTTGGAATTTTTTTTCACCACTTAAATATAAAATAACCTATACATGTTTGGTGTCTACGAACTCGTAATGACCTGGAGAATAAGAATGGCAAGTCAGTTTTAGCATTCAGTGAACGTGGTAAAAAAATAAAATAAAAAACAACTGTGGTATTGCACTTTTTTTTGCAATTTTACCGCACTTGGAATTTTTTTACCGTTTTCCCGTACACGATATGGTAAAACTAGTAATGGCGTTGAAAATTACAACTTGTCCCGCAAAAAATAAGCCCTCACACGGCCATATTGTCCAAAAAATAAAGACGCTATGGCTCTGGGAACAAGGGGAGCAAAAAACGAAAAAGCAAAAACGACAAAACCCAAGGTTGCGAAGGGGTTAAAGTAACAAACACCTTTGCAAGCCGGGTCACAGGTAGGGTATATATATGTATGCATTTTGCCAATTGTCAGACTACAGGGGTAATTTATTTATTCATATGCACCTGCCCTTATGATTACATCGGAAAAACTAAACAAGAACTTAGGAGGAGGGTAGGGGACCATATTGGAGACATTATCAATGTACGCGATATTCCTGTATCCCTGTTTCCAGACATGTCAGGGAGACTAGACTGCTTTGGATTCAGTGTGTTGGAAGTGGTATAGCACCACTGACAGGGCGTGACTGGGACCGCAGAAAGGAAGTCAAATGGTTCTATAGAATGAATAGTATCAAACCAATGGGTCTGAATGACCAATTGCAATTTGGGTGATTTTTTATAAATCTTTCTCCCTTTAGCACATTGTTATCATTCACCTCGTTCTGCTTTATGATCCTGTGCATTATTTCACTAAATGTTTGATATAGGCTGTACCCTATATTCTCTGCCTTAACTCCCATAGGTAACACATACTGTACATGCAGCTCAATCTGGAGAGCTTTTAGAGTACCTACAGTTTCCATTGTTTTCCCTTTTTCTTTGTGACTGCAGACTTGTGAATCCTCAATCGTACACACTGCGCACTGTCACGATACTCTCATGCCGAATTGTGTGCATGTGACCACTAGTGTTGAGCCACCCCCGTAGTGTTCGAGTTCGGTTCGGTTCGTCGAACACCCGTGTGTTCGCCGAACTGTTCGTCGAACTGTTCGTCGAACACCTTCGAACACCGTTAAAACCAATGGCAGGCAAACAAAAACACATAGAAACACATAGAAAACACCTTCAAAGGTGTCCAAAAGCTGACAAACTGCTCAGAAGACACAACTAACACATGGAAAAGTGACAAGTACATATAGTCATGCGAAAAGAAAAGAGGTGGAGGAGTAAAAGGAGGGGGAGACACAGATATAGGCATGTCATGCCCTTCTAAAATCCAAAAAGTGAGAAGCCGACACGTTCAGTCCGCTCCTGCCCGTGCCACCTCCGCGTCGCCGGGTTTGTGCCAGAGCCGCGGTGAACCCTGATGGCCAGCCCCCCTCTCCCAATACTGGTGCCTGTCCGCTGGTGGGTCGAGCGAGCCCCCCTGTGGTGGAGGCAGCTCTAAGCTTTTTAATTTAAATTGTCTCTCTAATTTGAATGAATACACTTTAAATCCATTTACAAGGATCTATTGGAGGGCAAGTCTCATGCCAGCAGCCGCGTAATTCCAGCTCCAGTAGCGTCCACTAAAGCTGCTGCAGTTAAAAAGCTTTTATAAGGATCAAGCTCGGCTGTCCACCGCAAGGCATCCTACTGCCAGTCCCAGCCCCTATGCCTTGGGGTGCCTCCTGATGCTCTTCACTGAGTATCCCGTGGTCCCGAAGCATTTCCTTTGAAAAAATTAAGTGTCCAAACTACAGGTGGTGTAGCTTGCTTAACAGCCGGGATAATCCGCTGACTAGCAGACACTGCTACTAGGCACAAAGTATTTCCTGGGCTAGATGCAGTTAAAAATTTGTAATTAGATACTCTCGTTGGATGCTGAGAAAGCATTCCATAGAGTCTCCTGGCACGCCATATATGATTCTCTTAAAAAGCTTGGGGTAGGGGTCTAGGGGACCCTTTTATAGCCAAAATCACGGCCCTGTATCGCAATACGTCACCTAGGCTGAAGATAAATGGAACTGTAGCACCCTGAGGGCTCGGTTGCTACAGAGGTATTGCACCTCACCCAGAGGTGTGATATCTCACTCTCAGGTAAGGATGTAGTGTGGATCAGGACCCGACACCTGCATGCATTACACCACATTGCCGTGGGGCAGGGCGACCAATATGCCCCTGAGATGGGCACGACAGTCCCTGTCCCTGGCTGGAGTGGGGGGAGGGAACACTAAGGAAGGGGAACCCTGTAGTGCAGGAGCAGGGAGGAAGCAGTTCCTGGGTGCATTGAGAAGGGAGTATAAAAGGTGAGCACCATCTTAGTTCAGTGCAGAGAAGTCTGAGCAGAAGTGGCAGGGAGCAGGGGCTCTGCATGAGCTCTGCTCCGGAGGCGGGCCTAGTAACAGAGGCCCAGGCCTGGAAGAGGGAGAAGGAAGGAAGAGGAGCGGAGAAGGCTCCAGGAACGAGGAACGAAGGGATCCCAGGGGTGCGGACGGGCGAGTTGCCACCGCACGCCCGAATCCACCTGCGTGGAGGGGTCAGGCCAAAGGGGGAGACCGGTCCCCGAAACTAGTGGAGGCAGGAAACGACCCTCAGCTAGAAACAGGAGGCTGTGACATTTTATGTGGCGCAGCCCCTCGCTACACCCGCTAGGAAGGCACCACATAGGGTCAGGGAAACTGGTGCCAAGTTTACCAAGAGGAGGCCCGAGGCAGCCGGACAGAAGGGTTGGTAAGAAAGGCCAGACAAAGGACACACAAAGGGGGTCCTGTGAAACGCTCCAAAGTTATCTGGGAGTTGTCTGAGCCCCTCACCTGGTGAGCACAGTACGACGTGGGCAGCCGTTACCTGCAGACGTGGTCTGGATAATAAGAACTGTGAGTAAAGGCCCTGGACTGCATCACTGACTCCGTGTCGTTACTGCTGCTGCCCTGCACCATCACCCCCATCCTCCGCATACACTGCCCTGAGGCTATACTCCTCCCGTGGGGAGTTATGCTACGCTCTGCTGCACCCACATCACCAGCCTCAGCGGTCTGCCCTGGAGCGGCGGTTCACTCTGACCGCAATCCACGGGTGGCGTAGTCGGACATTTAAACATCAAAACCACATAAATAGTTCCGCCACTGGTTTGACCGCCCTGAGCCACGGAACCGGGTCGCCGCCACGGAGACTACAACCACCAGCATCCACCAAAAAGGGTCCGGCTCCGGGTGTCCCAAGGCCCAGGGGGCGCGTCAGAACATTTTCATCACCTTTCACAATCACCAATGGGACAAGGCAGGGATGTTCTCTGTCCCCTTTCTTATACATCCTAGTGACGGAGCACCTGCTCTCATCAATTCGCCATAACCCCAATATTAGGTGGATTGAGGTGGGAGGCACCGAGTACAAGTGCTCTCTATTTGCTGATGATGTCCTAGTATATATCACTCAATCACATATATCCATCCATGCTGTTATGGCTGAAATAGATCACTTTGTTACATGGTCAAATTTTAAAATCAATGCAGCGAAGTCTGAGGCCCTTGATGTCTCCCTCCCCAAATCCATATAGGATTCCATCCAGTCCAACTTTCCCTTTGCCTGGCCCTCACAGGGTATCAAATACTTAGGAATTCCTATTCATAGAGACCTCTCCCATCTATGTTATCTTAATTTTGGGCCCTTTATTGAACAACTCCATACAGACCACGGTTGGCAAGTTAGAACTGTAAGATTCACTACGTGAACCACTGGTGTTTTGTGGAAAAGCACATGTACACTGTGTTCCAAATTATTATGCAAAATGTGTTTAGGAGTGATAAGGGAAGAATTTGTTTGTTTGTCAGTTAAACTCATTGATGGTGATGTGTGTCAGGGCTCTTTATATCACTGTAAGCAATTGCAGACACCTGTGCTAATTAGTTTGGCAGGTGTGTCCAATGAAAGGCAAGACTACTTAAGAAGGCTGTCTCACATTATTAAGCAGCCTACATTTTCTGCCAAAATGGGAAAGAAAAAGGATGTGTCGGCTGCTGAAAAGCAACAAATTGTGGAGTGTTTAGGTCAAGGCATGACTACAATCAACATTGTGCGATGATCAGGATGAAGTGTCTTGGCAATCAAGAAGTATGTAGCTGATTCACAGTACACACGTGTGCGTGCTGATAAGGGCAAATTGAGGACTCTTTCCTACAGGCAATTACGTCAGGTTGAAAGAGCAGCGGCAAAAAAGCCTTGTCATAGCAGCAGACAAGTTTTTGAAGCTGCTGGTGCCTCCAACGTCCCCCGAACAACAAGATGCAGGGTCCTTCAGAGGTTTGCAGCTGTGCATACGCCATCCTGTCGACCTCCTCTATCCACTTCACACAAGCAGAAACGGCTCCAGTGGACCAAACATTACATGAAGATTGATTTCAAAACTGTTTTGTTCACGGATGAGTGCCGTGCAGCGCTCGATGGTCCAGATGGATGGAGTGGAGGATGGCTGGTTGATGGACAACCCACGCAAACTCGGCTACAGCGCCAACAAGGAGGAGGTGGAGTAATGTTTTGGGCTGGAATCATGGGGAGAGAGATTATCGGCCCCTTTAGGATCCCTGAAGGCGCTAAAGATGAACTCCATAATGTATGTGGATTTTCTCAAACAGCACTTCCTGCCATGGTTCAAGAAGAAGAACCGTGTATTTCACAGCAAGATCATTTTTTTGCATGATAATGAACCATCTCATGCTGCACATAAAACATCTGCATCTCTGGCTGATATGGGCATAAAAGGGGACAAACTTATGGTGTGACCCCCATGCTCCCCTGACCTCTACCCCATTCAGAACCTTTGGAGCATCATTAAAAGGAGTGTCTATGATGGCGGGAGGCAGTTCACATCTAAGCAACAGCTCTGGGAGGGTATTCTGTCCTCATGCAAAACAATTGAAGCAGAAACCATCCAAAACCTGACAAATTCAATGGACGAGAGAGTTCAGAAGCTCCTTTCGAACAAGGGGTCCTATGTGAAAATGTAACATCACCTAGAATAAAGTTTTGAGTTGAAAACTGTTTGATTTCAGTTTCTAACAACCTGCTAATGCTTATAATTTCAAAAATGACCATTTTTTTGGTCTTTATTAAAATGAAAAGGTTGATCGAAAAGTTTGGGGGATCTAAGAGTGTGGCAACCCAGTAGTCATGATTACTTCGAATTCTGACAATATGAGGGTCATGCTGCAGGTAGTGCAGCAAGAAGGCACTTATGTGTCTTGCGCATCTCGGAGCCCCAAAATTATTTTCCGGGCTAGATGCAGCTAAAAATTATTACTAATTTTAAATCTGGTGAAGCTTTAGTATAGATGGCCTAATAGGATCAGTGCTTCACACTGCTACAAAGCCCAAATTATTTTCCAGTCAAGATACAGATAAACATGATTAGTAATTTTAAATCTGGTGGAGCTTATTATAGATGGCCTAATAGAATCAGTGCTGCACACTGCTACAAAGCCCAAATTATTTTCCAGTCAAGATACAAATAAACATGATTAGTAATTTTAAATCTGGTGGAGCTTATTATAGATGGCCTAATAGAATCAGTGCTGCACACTGCTACAAAGCCCAAATTATTTTCCAGCCAAGATACAGATAAACATGATTAGTAAATTGAAAGCTTAAAACGCTTGGTAGGGTGATTTTAACCAATCATCAAGCTTTTACTCTCCCCAGGATGACACAGGGGTAGAAAAGTCGTTTCGGATCCATGATTTGTTCATCTTTATGAACGTGAGTCTGTCTACATTATCAGTGGAGAGCCGCGTGCGCTTATCTGTCAGCACACCACCAGCAGCGCTGAACACACGTTCAGACAGAACGCTGGCTGCGGGGCATGACAAGATCTCCAAGGCGTAAGTGGCTAGCTCCGGCCATTTATCCAGATTGGAAGCCCAAAAAGAGCAAGGGTCCAGTGACACAGTCATGGCTTCAATGTTTACTTGGAGATACTCCTGTACCATCGTCTCTAGGCGTTGACTATGTGTCAGACTTCTTGTCTCCTGTGGCCTTGCAAAGGATGGGCTAAAAAAGTGGTGAAATGATTCCGCAAAATTGATGTTACCAGCAGATACTGTGGTTCTGTTACGGTTTGAGTGCTGAACACTTGACGGTCCCACGGTTGGCAAGTTGGAACTGTGAGATTCACTACGTGCACCACTGGTATTTTGTGGAAAAGCACATGTAAGATTCTGCAACAGTCTCTGCTGATACTCCTGCATGCGTGCATCCCTTTCTATGGCAGGAATAATTTCTGCAAATTTACTTTTGTACCGGGGATCTAACAGTGTGGCAACCCAGTAGTCAGGATTATTTCTAATTCTCACAATTCGAGGGTCATGTTGCAGGTAGTGCAGCAAGAAGGCACTCATGTGTGTTGCGCATCCAGGAGCACCAAGTCCCTGTTGTGTTGGTGGCGAGGTAACAATCATGCTTCCTTCCTCTGTCCTCTCCCCCCAACCTCGCACAACAGAAATGTGATCAAGGTCTCCCTCATCTGATGAGTCTTCCATCAGGTCGTCCTCCACTTCTTCCTGGGCTCCTGCACCTTCCTCACTAGTTTGGCTGCTACCATGCGCCCTGGTAAAACCATCTCCCCCACCCTCACATGCCTGCCGCCTTGGTGCTGCCGACCGTCTGGACCTTGCAGATGTTAGCCCTTCCGCATACAACTCCTCCTCCTCTACTTCCTCCACCTCCTCTTGTGCCACCACCTGACTCCGAATTCTGTTTAACATGTGCTACAGCATGTAAATCACCAGAATAGTCATGCTGATAATGGCATCGTCAGCACTAAACATCTTCGTCGCCATTTCAAAACTGTGCAGAAGGGTGCATAGGTCCCTGATCTGAGACCACTCCTCCAGCGTGATTTGCCCCACCTCTGGATCTCGTTGGCCCAGGCTATACGTCAGAACGTATTGCACCAGGGCTTGTCGGTGCTGCCACAGTCGCTGCAACATGTGCAGAGTTGAATTCCACCGGGTAGGCACATCGCATTTTAGCCGGTGAAGTGGCAGGCCCAACGACTTCTGTAGAGATGTAAGTCGCTGAGCTGCGGGATGCGAACGGCGGAAGTGAGCACACAGCGACCGTGCCCTCTGCAGAAGGCCATCTAGTCTGGGATAGTGGGCTAAAAATTGCTGGACAACCAGGTTCAACACGTGAGCCATACAAGGCACGTGTGTGACATTGCCCCGGCGAAGGGCCGCACCCAGGTTTGCAGCATTGTCGCACACGGCCTTCCCTGGTTTCAGGTCCAGTGGAGACAACCATTCATGAAATTGGTTCTCCAGAGCTGACCACAACTCCTCAGCTGTGTGACTCACATTTCCCAGACATTTCAATGTAAAAACCGCCTGATGACGTTGAGCCCTACTGCCAGCATAGTAAGGAGGTGTGCAGGATCCCTTCTGCGCAGTTAGAAAGCTTGTGGCATGACCAGACAGGCTTTGGGTGCAGGTGGAAGACCGAGAGGAGGTTGAGGAGGCAGAAGCAGTGGAGGAACTTTGACATAAAGAGGATTGACGCACAACTCGTGGGGACGGCAAGACTTGGACAGCAGCCCCTTGTCCTGCTGTCACCATAGTTACCCAGTGCCCAGTCAGCGACATGTAACGCCCCTGTCCATGCCTACTCGTCCAAGTGTCTGTGGTGAAATGCACCCTGTCACACACAGAGTTTCTCAAAGAAGCGGTGATGTTGTGTGCGACATGCTGGTGGAGCGCAGGCACACCTTTCTTTGAGAAGTAGTGCCGACTGGGCATCTGGTACTGGGGCACTGCGACGGACATAAGGTCTCGAAAATCCTCTGTGTCCACCAGGCGGAAAGGCAGCATTTCTGTAGCCAAGAGCTTGCAGATGGTGAAATTCAACCTCTTAGCTTTCTCATGGCTAGGAGGAAATGGTCTTTTACTTGTCCACATCTGAGGGACCGAGGGCTGGCTATTGTGCTTAGACGGGGTTGATAAGGGTGTCCCCGGCAAACTGCCGGTCTGTGAGGAAGATGCAGGCGGACATGTTAGGTTGCCTTGATCCAAAGGTGGTGCTATCGATGTCGGACAGCACTCAACACCAGCTGGTGTTACCACCTCCAAACAAAATGATGACCTGCTAATCACGCTGGCTGTTGCGGGTAAAGAGGTGGCAGGTCTGCGCCCCAAAACAGGTGTGACTGCTGTCCCCCCAGTCACAGAGGATGAAGAGGCCGCGGATGCACAAGATATGGCAGACGGTGGTTGGCCCGGCCGGCTAGGCCGCATTGTAGCCCACTGCAACTTATGCTTCATGTCCATGTGCCAGTCTGTGCATGAAGTACTCAAACTGTGTATTTTTTGGCCTCTACTTAGCTTTTGCTGACAAATGTTACAGATAACACGAGTTGGGTCATCTTTATCGATCTGAAAAAATGCCCAGGCTATGCAAGGCTTAGCACCCATGCGACCTGAAGAGCCACCACGACTTGTGGTGAGAGGCAGAGTTGTGTTTGAGGATGCAGTTGTTGACGTGCTTCCAGTACTACGTCTCTGTCCAGGAAGGCGCAACCTGACCTCGTCGTCACTAGCATCTTCCTCCACCTCCTCTGCTGACCTCATCTCTTGGCTGACTGTGGGTTGACAGTAAGTGGGATCTCCAACCTCATCATCATCACCCTGTGCGTTATCACACCCGTCGTCCTCAGAGCCAACCTGTTCCTGCCCTGACAAAAAACTAAAGTTGTCGCTCCAATCAGGTATTTGAGTCTTATCATCGTCTTCCTCATTGTCTCCACCAACAGGAGTTACAGTTTGGGAATGAGGGTCTACATTATGGTCAGAACCTTCTGCGTCTGGTCCTGGATCCGACTCATAAAGATTCTGGGCATCAGTGCAGATCATTTCCTCGTCTGGATTCACAGAAGTGCTGGAGTCGACCTCTGATTCCCAGGCTATAGTATGAGTAAACAGCTCTGCAGACTCAACCATCTGTTCTACCTCATACTCAGACGGGCAGCTGGAGATTTGGGAGCTGTGAGGAAGCAAGTGCGATTGGGGTGACACCTTTGAGGACTGGAGTATTTGTGATGTTGAAGTTGATGTGGAGGAGAGCCCACTTAAAGGAGCACTTGATATCCGTTGAAGCACCTGCTGTTTTTGTGCCTCATCTGGAATTTGTAGCGATTGGCGTGGCCGTAAGAAAGGGATCTTATCACATTGTCCGCTAAAAGAAGTAGACATTTTAGTTTGGCTGGAAGATGGTCTTTCTTCTGCAGATGTTACTGTTCCTTTAACACCTACCCCACGGACACAACCTTTTTTCCCCTTCCCAACACGCCTATTCCCCTTTCCACCAGCAGCAGGCCTTTTTCCACTCATTTTGGTGGTTAACTAATTCACAACTCTGGAGTTGTTTGCACAAAAAAACAATGGATGGGAACCGAGCAGAGCTGAGTGGCCAAACTGTGGTATTAGGCCAAAACTATTGGCTGGGTTAGATGCAGAAAAATTTTTTATTCAGTTTGCAACCTGATGGAGGTCTGTATAGATGGATTAATAGAACAAGTCCCACACACAGCTACAAGCCCAATATTTTTTCAGAGGTAGATGCAGAAAAAAAATATATTCAGTTTGCAATCTGATGGAGGTCAGTATAGATGGACTAATAGAGAAAATCCCACACACTGCTAGAAGGCCAAATATTTTTTCAGAGCTAGATGCAGACAAAAAATTATTTTGAATTTGCAACCTGATGGAGGTCAGTATAGGTGGACTAATAGAACAAGTCCCACACACTGCTAGAAGGCCAAATATTTTTTCAGAGCTAGATGCAGAAAAAAATTATATTCAGTTTGCAACCTGATGGAGGTCTGTATAGATGGATTAATAGAACAAGTCCCACACACAGCTAGAAGCCCAAATATTTTTTCAGAGGTAGATGCAGATAAAAATTATTTTTAATTTGCAACCTGATGGAGGTCAGTATAGATGAACTAATAGAGAAAGTCCCACACACTGCTAGAAGGCCAAATATTTTTTCAGAGCTAGATGCAGATAAAAATTATATTCAATTTGCAACCCGATGGAGGTCAGTATAGATGGACTAATAGAGAAAGTCCCACACACTGCTAGAAGGCCAAATATTTTTTCAGAGCTAGATGCAGATAAAAATTATATTCAATTTGCATCCTGATGGAGGTCAGTATAGATGGACTAATAGAACAAGTCCCACACACAGCTAGAAGCCCAAATATTTTTTCAGAGGTACTGTAGATGCAGATAAAAATTATTTTTAATTTGCAACCTGATGGAGGTCAGTATAGATGGACTAATACAACAAGTCCCACACACAGCTAGAAGCCCAATATTTTTTCAGAGGTAGATGCAGAAAAAAATATATTCAGTTTGCAACCTGATGGAGGTCAGTATAGATGGAGTAATAGAACAAGTCCCACACACAGCTAGAAGCCCAAATATTTTTTCAGAGGTAGATGCAGATAAAAATTATTTTTAATTTGCAACCTGATGGAGGTCAGTATAGATGGACTAATAGAGAAAGTCCCACACACTGCTAGAAGGCCAAATATTTTTTCAGAGCTAGATGCAGATAAAAATTATATTCAATTTGCAACCTGATGGAGGTCAGTATAGATGGACTAATAGAGAAAGTCCCACACACTGCTAGAAAGCCAAATATTTTTTCAGAGCTAGATGCAGATAAAAATTATATTCAATTTGCAACCTGATGGAGGTCAGTATAGATGGACTAATAGAACAAGTCCCACACACAGCTAGAAGCCCAAATATTTTTTCAGAGGTACTGTAGATGCAGATAAAAATTATTTTTAATTTGCAACCTGATGGAGGTCAGTATAGATGGACTAATAGAGAAAGTCCCACACACTGCTAGAAGGCCAAATATTTTTTCAGAGCTAGATGCAGAAAAAAATTATATTCAGTTTGCAACCTGATGGAGGTCAGTATAGATGGACTAATAGAGAAAGTCCCACACACTGCTAGAAGGCCACATATTTTTCAGAGCTAGATGCAGAAAAAAATATATTCAGTTTGCAACCTGATGGAGGTCTGTATAGATGGATTAATAGAACAAGTCCCACACACAGCTAGAAGCCCAATATTTTTTCAGAGGTAGATGCAGAAAAAAATATATTCAGTTTGCAACCTGATGGAGGTCTGTATAGATGGATTAATAGAACAAGTCCCACACACAGCTAGAAGCCCAATATTTTTTCAGAGGTAGATGCAGAAAAAAATATATTCAGTTTGCAACCTGATGGAGGTCAGTATAGATGGACTAATACAACAAGTTCCACACACAGCTAGAAGTCCAATATTTTTTCAGAGGTAGATGCAGAAAAAAATATATTCAGTTTGCAACCTGATGGAGGTCTGTATAGATGGATTAATAGAACAAGTCCCACACACAGCTAGAAGCCCAATATTTTTTCAGAGGTAGATGCAGAAAAAAATATATTCAGTTTGCAACCTGATGGAGGTCAGTATAGATCAGAGCTGGGCAACGTGCGGCCCACGGGCCACATCTGGCCCTCTGGCTGTTCCAGTCCGGCCCGCGGACCGAGACAGCCGAAGAGCTGATAACAGTGGCCCACGGGCCGCACTGCACCGCACGCCGTCACCGCTCGCCGTCACTGCCCGCCTGCACACCGTCACCGCTGTCTCAATCCGTGGTCTCAATCCGCGGTGAATGCATTGGTGGAGGAGGGGCCGCCACTTCCCTCTTCCACCAATCAGCGTTAGAAACAGCTGACACAATGGCATCAGCCTGCACACTGTGGAGAGTCAGTGCATCAGAGACAGGAGCGTAGGGAAACGGGGAGCGAAGTAAGTATATGCTGGACACAGGGGGGGCTTTAATGCTGGACACAGGGACGGCTTTGCTTTGATGCTGGACACAGGGGGGCTTTAATGCTGGACACAAGAGATGCTTTAATGCTGGACACAGGGGGGGCTCTCATGCTGGACACAGGGGGCTCTCATGCTGTACATAGTCGGGCTCTCATGCTGGACATAGTGGGGGGCTCTCATGCTGGACACAGGGAGGGCTGTCATGCTGGACACAGGGGGGTCTCATGCTGGACACAGGGGGGGCTCTCATGCTGGACACAGGGGGGGCTCTCATGCTGGACGCAGGGGGGCTCTCATGCTGGACACAGGGGGGGCTCTCATGCTGGACACTAGGGAGGGCTGTCATGCTGGACACATGGGGGCTCTCATGCTGGACATAGGGGGGCTCTCATGCTGGACACTAGGGAGGGTTGTCATGCTGGACACAGAGGGGCTCTCATGCTGGACACATGGGGGGCTCTCATGCTGGACACTAGGGAGGGCTGTCAGGCTGGACACAGGGGGGGCTCTCATGCTGGACATGGGGGGCTTTAATGCTAGACACTGGGGGGCTTTAATGCTGGACACTGGGGGGCTGTCATGCTGGACACTTGGAAGGGCTGTCATGCTGGACATGAGGAGGCTCTCGAGCTCTCATACTGGACATGGGGGGGTGGGTGGTGCACATGCTGGACTTGGGAGGGCTGTGTGGGGCTCATGCTGGACATGGGGGGCTGTGTATGGCTCATGCTGGATACGGGAGGGCTGTGTGGGGCTCATGCTGGACATAGGGGGCTGTGTGGGGCTCATGGTGGACACAGGAGAGCTGTGTGGTGCTCATGCTGGACACGGGAGGACTCTGTGGGGCACATACTGGACATGGGAGGGCTGTGTGGGGCTCATGCTGGACATGGGAGGCTGTGTGGGGCTGATGCTAGACATGGGGGGCTGTGTATGGCTCATGCTGGACACCGGAGGGCTGTGTGGGGCTCATGCTGGACATGGGGGGCTGTGTGGAGCTCATGGTGGACACAGGAGAGCTGTGTGGTGCTCATGCTGGACACGGGAGGACTGTGTGTGGCTCATACTGGACATGGGGGGGGCTGTGTGGGGCTCATGCTGGACTTGGGGGCTGTGTGGGGCTCATGCTGGACATGGGGGGCTGTGTGGGGCTCATGCTGGACATGGGGGGGCTGTGTGGGGCTCATGCTGGACATGGGGGGCTTTGTGGGGCTCATGCTGGACATGGGGAGGCTGTGTGGGGCTCATGCTCATGTTAATATTAATATTGAGCAGAATTAATTTCAGCCTATTGGTTCAGCCCTCCCCAACAGTCACGGTCTCTCATGTGGCCCCTCGGGAAAATTAATTGCCCACCCCTGGTATAGATGGACTAATACAACAAGTCCCACACACTGCTAGAAGCCCAATATTTTTTCAGAGCTAGATGCAGAAAAAAATTATATTCAATTTGCAACCTGATGGAGGTCAGTATAGATGGACTAATAGAATGATGCTATGCCCAAAAGATTTTACTTCACTAGGTGCAGTAAAAAAATTGGTATTCTATACACAGGTGGTATATCTTGCAACACAGATAGGCTACTCCACTGACTAACACACTCTGCAATAGGCCAAAAAGGATTAGCTTTGCTAGATTCAGCCAAATGCTGTGAAAAAAACTTGCACAGCACTGGCACAGACCTGCCTGGCAAAAATTGATAGGAACTGATGTAACCTAGTCCTGAAAAGGACTCCAATTACAATTAGTCTTTACTCCCACAATCTATCTATTTAAGAGCACAGACCTGCCTGATAAAAGTCGTAGGAAATGCTGTAACCTAGTCCTTAAAAGGACTGCAATCACAACTATTCCCTACTCCCAAGCTATCTGTAGATTTGTGCGAAAATTGGCTTGAAATTAACAAGGTATAGCGCACACAGCAACAGCGGTGCCGTCTAACACGCAGCTGCAGCAGTGAGAAAATGGTGGCGACGGGGAAAATGGCTTGGTCTTATAGGGCAAGGACATGTGACATACACTGCCAATGACACATGCCCTTGCTTGTGTGAAAAAAAGCACTTTGCTCCGTGTGTGCGCTGCTGATAGGCTGACAGACTGTAAATGCGGGAAAGAGACAAAAAAAATGGAGATCTTCATTGTTCCTGCAGAGATCCATCCCCTGCCCCTCCCCCCACCCCGCTGTACACTCAAACTGCGTATTAACATTAATTTTCATCATTACTGAGAAAAAATCCAGTTATGATTTTGGTGCACGAACAGTTATCCAACATAACCTCGAACAGCCTAATTTTTCTCAAATTGTTCGTGTTCGCCGAACGGCTCGAATACCGCCCAAAACAGCTCGAATTTGAGATTGGCGAACAGTTCGAGTAGAACAACGCTCATCTCTAGTGACCACAAGCCTGTGATTTGCACACGTGCGACACATTCCAACTAGACGTGTGTGGTCTCGCTCAATGTAAGTATATTGAGTGAGGCTGGACACAGTCTAATAGGAATGCGGCCAGAAGTACGTAAATCGCATACTTGTGGTCACATGACCACCCGCTCCCAGGGCCAACATCAGAGAATCTTTTTTTCTTCATGCCTTCATAGGAGTTGTGCCTGTCACAACTCCATCAGGTGGGTGTAACCAGCACTCTCTTACTCTCCCTCCATAGGGTATCACCCTATTGTGCGCTCTGTTCCCCACATTTAGATCTACATAACATCAGAGAATCCTCACAGTGTGCAGTGTACACGATACGAGGATTCTCAAGTCTGCAGTCACATACAGTGACTGCAGACTTGTAACTTAACACCGGACAATCCTTTTAACATAAAGTTTGCACATCGCATTATGACATACTGTAAGTCACATAAAAATACAGTCTATGTAATGTACATGGGTTCCTCCATGCACCCTCAAACCCTCAATATTTAAAACTTACTACGTTGCATCATCAGTTTTTTTATTTATTTATCGTTTGTTTGGTCATCTTCATTTTATGGTAAAATCAATGGTGTCATTCAAAATTACAACTCTGGCCAAAAAAAAACAATCGTTCATATAGCTACATTAATGGAAAAATAAAAGAGTTATGTCTTTTGGAAGAATGGGAGGAAAAAAAACTAAATCTCACCTACATCAAGAATGGGGTAAAAAAAAGGTTATCCTGGATTGGAATACATTGCAATTAAAGGGGTTGTCCTACCTCTAAAAATAGATTCAAAATAATAAAATGAGACATTTTCACTGACTGTAACCCTCTTGGATCCAGACCTTTGGACCTTTGACTGTCTGCAGTGTTTAGATGATTGAAACATGGTTTTCTGTCATTAGACTGCTGCAGCCAATCACTTAAAGAGGGAACCAGGGCGAAAGATGTTTCCAGCGCCTGTGAGGGAGATGACAACCTGACGGGCCTTATCCATTATATCTGCCTGTAAATACTGTATATATTTCTCTTCCCCAAGTAAAGTCCCAGATATGGTTAAGAACCTCGTGTCCTTTGAATTTATTGCTGCCCTGGTCCCAGAAGAGAAATGCCTGGAGACAGCCGCGATCAGTTGGTCTGAAGTAAGTGGAGAGCAACACATACACAGCCACACTTCAGAGGGAGGACACGTATTGTCTGTAGGGTGCCAGAGCGAGCAGGGGCTACAGCTCACCAACGACTACCTCGCTGAGGCAGCTTACATTACATCATGATGTTGGGGGCCTACTAAGTGCAAGAGGCATTCAGGATTCCGGGATGAGGATGATGGCCGCTGAAGTGAAGACTGCTCTGGACTGGACGCGTCCCAGACAACCCCTCTAACCTCACCGGAAAAAATGCAATAAAATAAATAATCCCCCCCCTTCTGATCCAGTGTCGTAGCTCCATTGGCCCCCTTTCGTTGACAATAAGCTCTGGAGGCCCATAGATCTTAACAGCTCATTTACATAATAAGAAAATTGTGGATTTCTCTGGAATAAGACATCGGATCACAGATATCAAGGTATCATTTTATCCAACTTTCTATGACCTGCATGTCTATATAGATGGCATTAGAGAAATGATCCTACTAAAAAATGCCCTTAAAATTTCAGACAACCCTTTTTAATTGCTTAGGGTATAAAAATGGAAGCATTATAAACAGCAAAAAGTAAGTGACTCTCCCCAGCCCCAGTCTTGTGTGGAAGTTGATTTATTCCTGACAAGCCTGCGTTAAGTGTTTTCTCCTTCCTTTCCGGGTTTTCCCGGGATGTGGACTGTGCTCCTCTGCCTGAATCATGACCTGCAGTCACTGCAAACAAAACACTCACTTCCATTTGGTAACTCCATTTTGTCAGACCTCTGAAGTGGTCCACAGACTCCACAACACTGTCACATTACTAAAACCTTTGACATTCTAACACAATAGGTGGCATTTATCATATTGTGACTCATTTCAATGTAGCATTGTGCTCCAGATACTCATTAGTGATATTCTGGGGAAAGGCCAGGAACGCAAGAAATAACATGTCAGTCATATATAATTTACATTGGTTATAAGGGTGACCATCGCGTGGCTCAGTGTAAAAGATCACTTACAGGATAATAATGGCATTTATGGCAGCATTTATAGTGATAGATAGATAGATAGATAGATAGATAGATAGATAGATAGATAGATAGATATTCTCAAAGAAAGCCACACTATACAAAACTGATATAGTAAGAGGGTGCAAGCCTCAATTACCAACCCAGTATAATCCAAATACGGATTGCAAAAATGGCAGCACTCCATACATGAGATAGAGAAAAAAACTGTGCTCTTTATTCACCCATATACAGTATGTGCCATGTTTTGGTTCTTCAAACTGTGAGAAAGAGTTAGAATGGGTTCACATATTATTTTCTTCTACACAAGTGGCTTCATTTTGACTTTCGTCGGAACCCCCGCAAAACAGGATTCGGCGAATGCGCAACAGGGCTGCTGACTATATTGATGCAGACGGAGTCACTATGTGCTTTGTTGTGCATAATTTTTGGCCATATGCATGGGTAGAAAGACATAGTCGACCATTGTTGCTGGATAGATCAATAGATATGAGTCAGATACAGATGTAGCATTTCTTCAAATGACAGACATACCACAATGAAGCGAGATATCGCAATACAGTAATAAGTAACTTTTCACCAAACGATAAATTTCAATGGCTTTTGTATGTGTTTTGTGTGTTAAAGGAAACCTGTCATCAGGATTTAGCTAATTAAACTACAGGCAGTATCAGGTTGGCGCTGTTACACTGAGTAAAAAGATACCTGGGTTGAAGAAATCCATATTGTGGTTCTTGTTTAATCGGTGTTTGGAGTTAATGATATGCTCGTGCTCCGGGGCGGGACGTGGGTGGGGTTTTTTTTGGTGGTCTGGCCTCATCATCATCATTATGTGCTTAAATGACAGGTCACTGAACCTGCAGTGACCTGCCCCCTATATTAAATGCTGTGCTTGTACATTTAATATTGTGGTCTTAAAAAAAAGTTTTGGCTGCAGCAAAATGGCGCCGGCTCTCAGTCTGCACAAGCACTGCCAACCAGTGAAGCTGCCGAACAAAAAAGCCCTGCCCACAGTACCGCCCTGGAGCATGAGCATCTCATTAACTCCAAACTGCAATCACAGATTAAACAACAACCACAAGATGGATTTCTTCACCTCAGGTATCATTTTAATCAGTGCAACTGTGCCAACCAGACAATGCCTATAGTTTACTTAGGAAAATCCTGATGACAGGTTTCCTTTAAAGAAATGCGACATCTGTAAACTGATAGGTAAAGAGAGTTGATAGATTGATTGATTGATTGATTGACTGATGGCTTAATAAAAAATAGATACTGTAGATTGTAGATAGAAAATAGGTGGACAGATATAGATAGATAGATATGAGGACAGATAGATATATAACATACATACTGTAGATATATTTTAAAAAAAAATAAGAGCGATTCTTTTTAAATTCAAATTTGCAACATTTGCAGAATTTTCACAGAAATTCAATTTGAGGTGAATCAAAAGTACTCCACGGCCTCTAATTTAAAACATGTATGACACTATTCATTTTTCCTCATGCACTAATCTTCTTCACTGTTGTTCTGTCACACACTATCAGTACTGTTTGTTGATTATCTTATGGCTTTCTCCTTTCTCCTTCTATCTATATGGCTAAACTGTGAGCATGATGTCTAGAGGAGTATTTAGGTTTTCTGGCACCAAGGGCAAAAATACAGATTGGCCCACTCCCACCCCCCCCTTTCCTAAGAAGTTTGAGTAGTCGTCATGTGACCAATCATTCATATGCATTGTGCACACTTTCAGTCACGTGCCGACTAGCTGCCCTTCCTAATTCTCTCAATGTTCAGAGAAAAACTGAGAGAAGCCGGAAGAAAAGCTAGTTGTCATGTGACTGTAAGTATGACAATCGCATATGAGTGAAGTAGCCAAGTGCTGACTGCTGGAACCAGCAAGCAGAGCTGAATCCTGACAGTGAGTATATTATATGCTGTTAGGATTGGGCATTTTATAATTAAAGGGCTTGTCCTGGTTGAAGATGAAAGTCTGCAGTCACTCTAGATGACTGCAGCTTCTGAATTCTCACAGCCCATGCACTGCACACTTTTAGGACTCTCCCTTGCCGGAGTGGACGGTCATGTGAGCACAAGTATACGATTTGCATACTTCTGGCCACATTCTAAAAAGACGTGTCCGGCCTCACTCAATTCATTTTCATTAATCGAGGCTATGCATGTCTAGTCGGCACGTAACTGCAAGTATGTAAATCTCGTATTTGTGATTTGACCTCCCACTCTCACTGCCGGGACCAGAGAATCCTGACAGCGTGCAGTGCATGCTTTAAGAAAACAGAAGTTTGCAGTCACATAGAATAACTGCAGACTCATCACAAACTTGAACATAGTAACCCTTAACTTGTCAGACAGAACAACAATTTACTAACATAGCCATATATCACGTAATGTTTCAAGTTATGGATTGTTACATGTGTACAGGATCAAAACCAATAACAACACAAGAATTCATGACCAAAACCACCAGCAGTACAGAAATACATCACTATATCCCCCATCAGTGAAGAATCACAGTATCAGCAGTACAGAAATTTATCATCAGAGTCACCAGCAGTGCAGAAATACATCAGTTTAACCCCCAACAGTACAGAAACACAGCAACAAATCCCTCATCAGTACTGGAATACATCACCAAAACCACCATTAGGACATGAATTTATCACCTGGACCACCATCAGAACATGCATACATCACTAGGACCACCATCAGTACACGAATTCAGCACCAGAACCACCATCAGTACATGGTACATCAATTGTAATGTCAGGTCAGACCAATATACATTTGTATCGCATGAACCTACAACTCCCAGTATGTTCTTAAAAATGGTAAGGATATACTGGAAATTGTTGCTATCAGTCATCATCAGACTGCTGACCATACAGGAACCACAGTACTGATGGGACTTAGTCAGTATCACAAATAAACATTTATATCCAGGTACCTTATAGATGACATCTGCTCTGATTGGAGTCGTTCTTTTTCTTTTATTCACCTTGTCCAGACACCTTGATGACTTTTCACAGCCACAGCTCGTCACTGCAGACTTCCATCTTCTCTGGTCTTGTGCAGCACATCCCCACATCATACCGTTAAAAATAGCAGTATCATTATAATGCTCCTGAAAAAAAAAATGAGCCTATGCTGTGCCCATGAATAAATAATTGCTGCTCATTGAATTCCCCGCACAAAATATGGCCCACACACTGTCCCTCTTATGGTAGATACCCTCCACACTGCCCTCTCCTTTTCATACTGGGCCCCATCTTAACACTGTCTACCGCTCGCTCCCCATGCTGTGTCTGCATGCATTCCCCCTCACCACTCCCTATACTGTGTCCGCATACATTCCCCCCACCCTCTCTCCCCATACTGTGTACTCACATTTCTTCCCCCTTCCCCTAATTACAATAAATTTTCAGTGTCTTCAGCTCCATTGGAGCACTTACCACACCAAACTTCTGCCACCTGTGCAGCGCCAAGGACTGACATCAGCAGTGTGATCACATGACCTGATCACGCTGCTGACATGGCTCTGACCCGGAAGTGCCAGCAGTCAATGCTTCAATTGTACTTGCGTCTGAGAAACGCAAGTACAATTGATCACTGGGAGCTGTCGCACTGCACCTTCTCTGAGCTGGCTGTCAGCACTACGTATTCGGTAAAGACCATAAAAATTAACACTAAATTAAAAGGCTCATTGATTAAAAAACAAACAAGCAAACAAAAAAAGAATAGTCAAGGGAAAAAAGGAGAGCAAAAAGTGGATACTTTTGACCTGGTCCTCTTTTCTTCCATGCTGTAGAATCTCAAAATTTGTGAAGTTTGAGCTGTCTGTCTGTCTACCTATCATATTTTATATATTAAATGTGTCAAAACATGTATGCTTTTATCTCATTATTAAGACATGGCCTATTATATCTCATATCACACATGTCAATATCATTATTGCAAGCAGATTTCATAGTATAAGAATTATGTCTTGCACCAAAAGATGGCGCTGTGCTCACAAACTTATTTATCCAGCAGTAACAACCTGTGTCATGTCTCCAGTAACACTGCTCACAGTCCTGGTAAAAGACTATTAAAACTTATTCCGTGAAGGGTTCATTGTTACGCTTTTTTACGCTTTTTACTCATCTGTAATCTCAAAAATAGTCGAAACAATTAACTTTGCAAGCACTAAATTTAGAAAGGAGGGGGTCCCTGTGCAAAGATAACATGTGCACCCCTTGTTGTCCTAACTTATTATGAGTTAGGCGATCCTCACTAATCTCCTCTGTCACCTCTGTGCTTATTGTTCTGGTATATTTGATTTACCCAAATCATGAGAAATCACAAGATGTCAGCGAATTAATACATATAACCTAGTGACCTGTTATTAAACATGTGAACAAAAAATTGAGCATCAAGTAGTAGTCTCGCGCTAGCCAGGCAACTGTGTATGGGTCTTGGGGTAAGTCTACACATAGCTTTTTTTCTGCAAAAAAGTGCAGAATATGGTCAGAAAGCTGCAGTGGAAATTTCTTACTCTTTGGATGTGTTATTGGTGGTTGTTTTTTTATTTTCGGTGCAGTTTTTGCTGACAATTGATTCTGATCTAAGTGGGATATTGTAAGACGGTGGAGGTGTTTGGCTTGAAAATACACAGGTAAAAGAAACACAAAAGTTCTTAATGTGGTACTGTAATAAAGGGTCACTTTCTAGCCGAGGCACTGTGTATAAGGGCTCTCTCAGAGAAACACTGTGTATAATTGTTTTGTCTTCAGAGCTGATAGATATAAAGTATAGTGTTGGACTGCAGGGCCAAGGGTCCACCAGAAACCAACTCCAGGGCCCCACTTTTCAGCTACATGCAAATGTGACATTATCCTCAATCACAAATTTATATAACAATGAACTGGGTAGATTGTTAAATGAATAAGATGCTGCCTTTGTCTGTACATAGTGATTCAAGTATATAGTGCCAAGTACTGCTTATATAAGAGGGTGGTGGCCCACCGGAGGATTCCCCTGTTCTCCTGTGGGCCAGTCCAAGCCTGAATAGGGGCATTGCTTGTTCACATACCAGGATGAACAACTGTTATTTAATTTATATATTGTTTTCTTTAGTGAATTAGTCTTCACTGTATTCCCATTGTCCGGATTCCAGATCAGCGGACTTCAAGGTCTTCTGATTGTTCATACAATATATATATTATAATATGTGTGCAGAAATCTGTCCATGGAAAGCTATATAGATGATTGCCTAGCTCAGAAATAGAGGGTTACTAGGTGAGGTTTTAAAGTGAACCTGTCACCGGAAAAAAATGCAATTAACCTGCAGATATGAGGTTGATCTCCAGGTTAATAGTGTTATGAACCTGACCGGCGCCGGCACTTGGACCCCACTGCCGAGAGGAAATCAACTTTATTCCTCCCGGCAATGTTCCAGTTTCAGCCATGAGGGAGGCGCTGGCGTGGGTTCAATCAACGCTCTGTGTATATAGCAGAAGCTGTAACCGCACCCCCCGCACTGACTGTCTGCAGCTCAGCTTTAGGCCCGGCTGTCAGTCAGTATTAGGGGCACAGTGTTATGCACACGCCCGGGCTAAGCGGCGTGTGCATGTGATTGGTAGTGATTCCACTGGACCGTGCCGGAGAGTGAATGCCTGGAGGGGCGTGACTAAGTATTCACCCGATCCGACCAGGGTCGCACGACGGCATACGACGCCAGTGCACCAAGGAGGAACCGAGCAGAGGGACCAGGTGCTACTCCAGGACAGACCCCGGACACGGCTGTTGACCCACACAGGGGAATACAGGAACAGGCTGGTAGGCTGGCACACAGACTGGTGGGTATAGGCAGGCACGACTGGTATGCAGGCAGGCGGGTATGCAGGCAGGGGGGTAAAGACAAGCACAGCTAGAGTGCAGACAGGGAGGCACTAGCAAGTAGGAACACAGGCGGGATAGGACCCAGTACACACCGGGACTCAGGAACAATACAGGCAGAGGGTTACAGGCAAGCACAGCTAGAGTGCAGACAAGGCTGAGCAGGGAGGACAGGGCTCTGTTCACACGGAACAGACAGGAAGGGAAAGACAGAGCCAGATACTCACACAGTACTTGCAGAGACAACAAGCAGGAGTTAGGTACGAGTTCAGACTCTGCAGAAAAAGGAAGGGAACGGACATAGAGGCAAAACAGGTAAAGGACAGGAGAGAGTTCAGACTGGAACTGAGTGTACGGAGGAGACCGACACTGCAGAGGGATACAGGAGCGGGTCTGGGAATACGGCCCCCAGAGAGGCGGAACGAACAGGCAAGGAGCGTGTTCAGACAGGTCAGACAAGATACAGGAACGGGTCTAGGTAATCGGCCCCTAGAAGGCAGGAGGAACAGGCTAGGAGCGTGTTCAGACAGGACAGACAAGAGAACACAGAAAGGACTCAGTTCAGACACGGGAGCTGATACCGCAAAGCAGGAGACATACAGGACTCAGTTCAGACACGGGAACTGATACAAAAGCAGGAGACATACAGGACTCAGTTCAGACACGGGAGCTGATACCGCAAAGCAGGAGACATACAGGACTCAGTTCAGACACGGGAACTGATACAAAAAGCAGGAGACAAGAGACGGGACCTGGCACCTTCAGAGTGCAAGCACACACTGAAGGAAACACTATGCTCAGGCAGGGATAGAAGGGAGCTGCTGAGCTATATACCAGGTGACAGACAGCAATAGGCTGAGGACGCACAAGGGGTGTGACCCACAGCAGGTACAAAAAGCAGGAAGTGATCGGGCGCCGCCCTTAAGCAGCAGAAACAGACACAAACAGACAGCATGGAGGGAAGCCAGAGAGACATTCTGGACAGGAGATCAAGTGCGCCCTCTTGCACAGTGGGAGATGGACCACCATGCAAGGACGCCGCCAGGTATGTTACAGTACCTCCCCCCTTACACCCCCTCTTCTTCAGGCCTGCCAGAATCTTCCGCAGGGAATTCGAGTGCCAGTCGTTCACTGGGTTGGAGGGGGACAGAGACTTAAGGGTAATCTCTGCTTCGAGGTACATCTTGTCAAGCTCACAGGAAGAAATAGACGGGTTATCACGTACATAATGAGGAAAAGTCACTGTCTCTTTGTTATCTGGTGGTATCCCGGAGGATTCAGGAAACAACTGGAGGTCCTCCGCCGGGTCAGAAGAGTGCAGAGGCTCAGAGAAAACAACTGCATCAGAGTACACTAGGTCGGACTCACTGGAGGAAGTAGGCGAGGTATCGGGTACCGAGTATAGGAAAGTCTCTGTCCATTCACCACCAGGTGGCACCCCGAAGGGTTCTGGAGACAGCTGGCGGTCCTCCGCCTGGTCAGAGGGGTGTAGAGACTCACGGGTAACCTCTGCTTCAGAGTACACTAGGTCGGACTCACTGGAGGAAGCAGGCGAGGTATCAGATCCAGGATATAGGAAAGTCTCTGTCCATTCACCACCAGGTGGCACCCCGAAGGATTCTGAACACAACTGGAGGTCCTCCGCCTGGTCGGAGGGGTGTAGAGACTCAGGAGTAACCTCTGCTTCGGAGTACACTAGGTTGGACTCACTGGACGAAGCGAGCGAGGTATCAGGTACAGAGTATAGGAAAGTCTCTGTCCATTCACCACCAGGTGGCACCCCGAAGGATTCTGAACACAACTGGAGGTCCTCCGCCTGGTCGGAGGGGTGTAGAGACTCAGGAGTAACCTCTGCTTCGGAGTACACTAGGTTGGACTCACTGGACGAAGCGAGCGAGGTATCAGGTACAGAGTATAGGAGAGTCTCTGTCCTTTCGCTACCAGGTAGCACCCCGAAGGGTTCAGGAGACAACTGGAGATCCTCCGCCTGGTCGGAGGGGTGTAGAGACTCGGAGGTAACTACCACTTTGGGGTACCCATTGTCAGGCTCACAGGACGAAGCGGACAAAGTATTGAGTACCGGGTGTAGAGAAGTCTCTCTCCATTTGTCATCGAGTGGTATCCCGGAGGGTTCAGGAGGCAACAGGGGATCCTCCGCCAGGTAGTAGAGGTGCACAGACTCTGAGGTAACCACAGCTTTGGAGCATCCTTGGACATGCACACCGGTTAAAGAGAAAGAAGCATCTGATGCCGGGTGCAGGAAGTTCTCCTGTGTGGAGTCTGGATGGGCAGAAGTCTCTTCGGCCAGGAGAACTGGTGCACTACCCACGCACATTACCCATTGGGGTTTCTCCGGGATACAGGGAGATGAAGCTTCAGTAGGGACTTCAAGGTTGGGGTCAGGAGGTCTCAGGGAGGACAGACCCTGGCGTGACGGCTTGCCTCTAAGTCTAGCACGTCTGGACTGCCTCTTGAGGTTGAGAGAAGTATTCCGGAAAGCGTAGTCACCCTGTGAGGATTCTGGGTGGGCAGTAGTCTCATTGGGCTGGAGGACTATTGCGCTACCCACACACATTACCCGTCGGGGCTGCTCCGGGATATTGGGAAGTGAAGCTTCAGCAGGGGCTTCAGAGTTAGGGTCCTCGAAGACCATACGAAAGGCCACCAGGAAGGCCTGCAGGTCAAGGATGACAGGATCCCATGCTTCCCATAGGGGGGTGACCCATTTCAAGGCATCACCCGCTAGGTAGTCAATCATAAAGGCCACTTTAGCCCAATCGGAAGGAAAATAGAGAGGGTAGGCCTTAAAGTGTAGCATGCATTGCTCCACAAATGCACGACACTGTCTTGGATCCCCATAGTAACGTGGCGGATCCGCAGGAACGAGAGCTGATAGATCCATCTGGCCGGGTGCGTAATTCGCCTGGAACTCAGCTAAAGGGGGAAAAAAAAATGTATTTATTTATTTTAATGCATGTATTCGCTGGAAAAACTTCTCAAAGAGCGAAGGCCGTGGGGCTCAACGGGAACCATGGCCTGAGCATGCTGTTATGCACACGCCCGGGCTAAGCGGCGTGTGCGTGTGATTGGTAGTGATTCCACTGGACCGTGCCGGAGAGTGAATGCCTGGAGGGGCGTGACTAAGTATTCACCCGATCCGACCAGGGTCGCACGACGGCATACGACGCCAGTGCACCAAGGAGGAACCGAGCAGAGGGACCAGGTGCTACTCCAGGACAGACCCCGGACACGGCTGTTGACCCACACAGGGGAATACAGGAACAGGCTGGTAGGCTGGCACACAGACTGGTGGGTATAGGCAGGCACGACTGGTATGCAGGCAGGCGGGTATGCAGGCAGGGGGGTAAAGACAAGCACAGCTAGAGTGCAGACAGGGAGGCACTAGCAGGTAGGAACACAGGCGGGATAGGACCCAGTACACACCGGGACTCAGGAACAATACAGGCAGAGGGTTACAGGCAAGCACAGCTAGAGTGCAGACAGGGAGGCACTAGCAGGTAGGAACACAGGCGGGATAGGACCCAGTACACACCGGGACTCAGGAACAATACAGGCAGAGGGTTACAGGCAAGCACAGCTAGAGTGCAGACAAGGCTGAGCAGGGAGGACAGGGCTCTGTTCACACGGAACAGACAGGAAGGGAAAGACAGAGCCAGATACTCACACAGTACTTGCAGAGACAACAAGCAGGAGTTAGGTACGAGTTCAGACTCTGCAGAAAAAGGAAGGGAACGGACATAGAGGCAAAACAGGTAAAGGACAGGAGAGAGTTCAGACTGGAACTGAGTGTACGGAGGAGACCGACACTGCAGAGGGATACAGGAGCGGGTCTGGGAATACGGCCCCCAGAGAGGCGGAACGAACAGGCAAGGAGCGTGTTCAGACAGGTCAGACAAGATACAGGAACGGGTCTAGGTAATCGGCCCCTAGAAGGCAGGAGGAACAGGCTAGGAGCGTGTTCAGACAGGACAGACAAGAGAACACAGAAAGGACTCAGTTCAGACACGGGAGCTGATACCACAAAGCAGGAGACATACAGGACTCAGTTCAGACACGGGAACTGATACAAAAGCAGGAGACATACAGGACTCAGTTCAGACACGGGAGCTGATACCGCAAAGCAGGAGACATACAGGACTCAGTTCAGACACGGGAACTGATACAAAAAGCAGGAGACAAGAGACGGGACCTGGCACCTTCAGAGTGCAAGCACACACTGAATGAAACACTATGCTCAGGCAGGGATAGAAGGGAGCTGCTGAGCTATATACCAGGTGACAGACAGCAATAGGCTGAGGACGCACAAGGGGTGTGACCCACAGCAGGTACAAAAAGCAGGAAGTGATCGGGCGCCGCCCTTAAGCAGCAGAAACAGACACAAACAGACAGCATGGAGGGAAGCCAGAGAGACATTCTGGACAGGAGATCAAGTGCGCCCTCTTGCACAGTGGGAGATGGACCACCATGCAAGGACGCCGCCAGGTATGTTACACACAGTTATAGCTGCCGCTCTCTATACACAGAGCGGTGACTGAACCCGCATCAGGGCCGCCCCAGTGACTGAAACCAGAACACTGCCAGAGGGAATAAAATTGACTTTGTCTCGGCAGTGGGGGTCTAAGTGCCGACACCGAGCAGGTTCACAACACTATTACCCTGCAGTTTAACCCCATATCTGTAGATAATAATGTCTTTTTCAGGTGACAGGTTCCATTTAATACTAGAGACAGGATAGGACTACCCCAATTGGGTACACCTTGTCTCGGTGGGATGGCTTTTACGCTTTTTTGATCAAAGTAGTATTAACTAAGTACCCTATGTTATTGACATGTACTATTACTATTTACTTATTTACTTACTTTGGGGTATTTAGTCATTTTGGTTTTTTTCTTGGGTTTTATTTGTGAAATGCCACAGTGTGAACATGCTCTTACACATTGCAAGCATGCCATCTTATGGTCCAACTCATTTCTTTGGTTTTGCTGTAGTTTCATGTACTTTTTACATGATCCCCCTTTCTGAGATAGGCATTTCAGAGTACATGCTCATTTTTTTTTTCTTGGGTTGTGTCTTTTTCTATCCCATGAAGTGTCTGATGAAAGTCCATTTTCTAGTGCCGAAACGTAACTGTACATACTGTACCTATTGGATTGTCTCACAATAAATGTTTCTACAATCATTCATCAGTTGGAGTGTAGACCACTTTTATACATTCAACTGAATGGAGTGAAGACCTTCTTGAGCACCCTCTGACTAAGGGCTTGTGCACACAACCGTATTTTTGTTAAAAAAAACAGATGACACTTGGACCAACCTTATTCAATGGAGCAGTGTAGATGAACCATTTTTTTAACTGACTGAATTAGCATGTGAAAAAAATTGCAGCATGCATGATTTTTCTACAAAAATCAGGTGAGACTCATCCATTCAAGTCTATGGGTATGAGAAAAAAATCAGATGCCATACAGAAACACAGTACTGCTTCCGGTTTTTACAGATACATTGCAATTCTATAACACAGAAAACTATAAATGGCCTTATAAATGATTAATAGCTGCTGAGTAACAGTACGGATTGTTTATGGATGGCAAGTGAGAAAAAAATCGTTCCATTTTTCTGAATGAAAATCTGACCAATTTTTTTATACTGTCGCGTGCCCCTAGTCTTATAGGAGCGCCATATACTTATCCCTGACCTATATGATTAATGACAATATTTGTCCTGCTTGAAACAAAAGGTTTCCGTCTCGTCTGTCCCTACCTTCTCCCATGACCTCTTCATGATCGATGATTTATATTTACATCATCGTATCTCTGCCTTTGATGCGTGCTCCGGCACTGAGCCTGCATCTTTCCCCGCACTTGATGGCTGATTTAATCAGCCATCAAGTGCCTCTAACAGCCTTAGGTGGATCCGAGATGTATATGTAGGTGGATCCGAGATGTAGACAGGAAGAGAGAAAAGCTAGAGACAGAGCTCTTCCCTCCTCTTTTTCCCTCCTATCTAGGTAGAATCTTATCAGTAGCAGCTCTCATCTTCTATCTTAGTGATGGGAAAGTCGGTCTTCACTGAATACAAATTTTACCTCAGAATTGAGACTTTTGATAATGACTAATCAGTTTTAGCACAGAAAGAAGCAGATTTCTCTGATAAGATATTTTACAAAGTTGCTTATTTTCATGTGTACTATTGATTAGTGATGGGTGAACCCGTGGATGTTCATGTCCGGCGGGTTCAGCCAAACATTTATAAAAAGTTTGCTTCAGGTACCAGAACGGTACCTGAACCCCATTCAAATGAATGGGGGGCTCGAACATCCGGCGTTTCCCACGCTGTCATCTGCGTGACAGCACAGGAAACACCGACTCTGAACGGTGGTAAGTTCGTTATCGCTGGTCAGAGCACTGTGGTTCCCACGCTGTCATACAGATGAGACAGCAGCTCTGACAGGCAGTAAAAAGGTTACCGCTGGTCCCAGGCGTCTTTTGTCACAGACTACTCTCATCAGCGTGCGCCTGGCGTCGCTGAGAGTATTTACCAGCCGGTACCTGTGCAATAAATAAATAATAGTAAAAAAAATGGCGTGGGTTCCCCTTTATTTTTGATAACCTGCGCAGGTAAATATGACAGGTGTGGACTGCAGCCCCAAGCTGTCAGCTTTATATTGGCTGGTTATTAAAAATAAACGGATCACCACGCTGTATTTGTTAATTATTTAAATAAATAATTTAAAAACGCCGTGGAGTCCAACCCATTTTTGACAACCAGCCAAGCTAAAGAACAGCTGTAGGCTGGTATTCTCAGACTGGGAAGGGGCAATAGATATTGGCCCTCCCCAACCTAAAAATAGCAGCCTGCAGTCACCCCAGAAAAGGCGAATCTATTAGATGCACCAATTCTGGTGCTTTGCCCATCTCTTCCCATTTGCCCTGGTGCAGTGGCAAGTGGGGTAATAGTTGTGGGGTTGATATCAGCTGTTTATGGCCACTGGCATCAAGCCTACGGGTTAGTAATGGAGAGGCATCTATAAGATACCCCAATTACTAACCCCATAGTGAAAATTAAATAAAGGCACATACTGGAAAAGTCCTTTAACCCCTTTCCGACATGTGCCGTACATGTACTGCACATGTCGGGTCTCTCCCTTTGGTGCAGGCTCCAGCATTGAGCCCGCACCTTTATGGGGACATGACTGCTGATCTGATCAGCTACCATGTGCCCCTCACAGCAGCAAGTGGAATTGCGATCCACCCGCAGCTGTTAACATGTTAAATGCCGCTGTTAATCTCTGACAGCGGCGTTTAACATGCCCGCAGCGGAAGGACGTTATAAGTCCCGCCCATCAGCCCAATTGGTTGGCATGACAACCTGGGGTGTGCAGGAGACCCCTGTAGTTGTCATTGCAGGGAGGCGCTCATAGCCAGTGAGCATTTCTGCTACACACAGGCGATCTGATGATCGCAGCTTCTAGTCTTCCATGGAGACTATTGAAGCTAGTGTAAAGTATAAAAAAATGTTTTATAAAAATATTTAAAAAATGTAAAAAAATAAAATTTTAAATCATCCCCGCTTTGAGAAAAAAAAATTAAAACGCCAAAATTACGTTTTTTTGGTCGACGCAACATTGCAATAAAATACAATAACAGGCGATCAAAACATCAAATCTACCCCAAAGCTCGGCACACAAAAAATAAGCCGTCACCCGGCCCCAGATCCCGAAAAATAGAGACGCCACAGGTCTCAGAAAGTGGCGACTTTTTTAGCAAACTTTGGATTTTTTTTTCACCACTTAAATAAAAATGAACATATACATGTTTGGTGTCTACAAACTCGTAATGACCTGGGGAATCATAGTGGCAGGTCAATTTTAGCATTTAGTGAACATGGTAAAAAAACAAACAAAGAAGAACTGTGGAATTGAACTTTTTTTGCAATTTCACTTCACTTGGAATTTTTTATTTCCTGTTTTCCAGTACATGATATGGTAAAACCAATGATGTCGTTCAAAAGGACAACTTGTCCCGCAAAAAATAAACCCTCACATGGCCATATTGATCAAAAAATAAAAAAGTTATGGCTCTGCGAAGAAGGGGAGCAAAAAACGAAAACGCAAAAACGGAAAATGGCCAGGGGGTGGAAGGGTTAATTGAAATGAACACACAGACTCCTTTATTTGAAATAAAAAAACATCCAGATTGTCATGGGACATGGCCATTAATGGATTATCGGTGGAAAGGTGAGGAATATGGTGTTTTATTATTTTTTAATGGGTAAAAGAGGGTGGGGAGTTTTTATTTCAAATAAAGGAGTCTGTGTTTATTTCAATTAAAGGACTTTCCAGTGTGTGTCTTTATTTAATTTTCACTATGGAGTTAGTAATGGGGGAGTCTTATAGACACCTCTCCATTACTAACCCGTGGGCTTGAAGCTAGAGGCCATAAAACAGCTAACATCAACCCCTCAACTATTACCCCACTTGCCATCGCACCAGGGCAAGTGGGAAAAGCCGAGTACTCTCATCAGTCGACACCTGTGACCGGCGTTAACCTTTTTACTGTTGATCACCGCTGCTGGCTCACACTATCATCTGTATGACAGCATGGGAACCGCAGTGCTGACTGGGGGTCATGAACTTACCGCCAATCAGAGCCAGTGCTTCTCGTGCTGTCACATAGATGACAGCGTGGGAAACACAGGACGTTTGGGCTGCCAAACCCAAACAGTAACATGGACTTCAGGGAGAAGGCCGTGTTCAGGGTCAGGGCAAGGACACTAAGTGTTCGTTACGGAACCCGAACTTTACCGTTCGGGTTCGCCCATCCCTACTATTGATTTATTAAATAAAAATTAAAGCGGCGGAGACTCTTTAAAGAACCTATAAATTGTAGCTTTGACGCTTTAGTAAGGGCCAGTTTCATCCCTTTTCCTTGTTCACAATTGCAAAGATCAGACATCTGTCTGAGCAGACCAAAAATGCTATTATCACTAAGCACAAGCAGTCTAAAGTGTACAAGATGATCTTGATATCCCAGTTTCAACTATTTTGAAATATTGAAATAACACTAAGAAATAAGAGGAAAATTGATGAGAGAACTCTATGAAAGTTGTTTTGGAATGTGGCAAAGAAATCATCCAAAGAACTTCAGATGAGCAGAAGCCATCTAAAGTTATAGTTTCAATTTATACCACATGCCACACAGTGAACTAAACAGTGCTGTATAGGCGATGGCTAAGGGTAATCCCACTGTTTAAATAAAAAGCTTAAAAAAGAGTGACTGAACTTTGCCAAAGGGTACCTAGACTAATCACAAACATTCTGCAGGTTTTCTATGGACATATGAAACCAAGCTAAAGCTTTATAGCAATTGTGGTAGAGTGGCTCGCTCTGCTGCACTTGGAGGTATACACAGAACACTGTCTCTTTAAATTTCTTGGTGGTTTATTCAAAACAGCATAAACCACGACAAAATTGATAACATAAACATGGAACTTCTGGCATAACAGTAAAGAAAAAGAAAAAAAGGTACAGAACAGTTCTTACATCGGCTGAGGTCTGGACAGTCAGGGTAAACAATAACACACGGTCCACGTTAGCACAAAAACACAAGCTCCTCTCTCTCAGGAGCCAGCTCCTCCATACACTGTACAATGCCTGAGTGAAAAAGCTAGTTATTTATAGCAAAGACCACACACTTGAGTGGAGATATGGTGAATGGCCTCCCATCCGCACTATGACCATTCACAAAAACCCAAGCCTTTTTAAAATGGCGGATTAACCCCCTAGGAAATAACATACTGGAGAAAACTTCAAGGATTCAATTCACTGAAGGTAAGAGCCACAGCGAAACATATCTCCCCTCCAGTACTCTGCCAGTGACTTTGTCACACAATGTATAACTGTTTTATGTTTGTATTCGACAAAATGGAACCTATTAAAAAGGTGCACTCTACCTACAATGAAACATGATTGGGGATCCATAATGTTGTGGGGCTCTTCTGGGGCTGGAGACCTTGAAGATGTTTCACACATCTGATATTCATAGTCCATGTAATGATTGCAATGTCCAAACTCCTGCCACAAACTGAACAGCTTAATATTTGCCCATAAAGGTGTTGAGTTCGGGTGAGGAGAAGTTCGACCTGTCCAAACATTACGGTTCCTACTTAGACCTTGAACGTTGGATGTGTAAAATTGGCCTAACACTAACAATGAAATCAAAGGATTATCTCATCATTTTAGAAAGAAATGTAATAAAACTGCACTTGAGTTGATCAAACTGGGTCCTACAGCAGGATAATGACCGAAAGCATGCATCCAAAAGTATACCAGAATACTTAAACACTAGCAAGCAACAAGACTTGATCTCAACCTATTTGAACAATTTTAGAGCGAGTTGAACTTTGAAGAGCTTGAAAGAATTGCATTGAAAGAGTGGAAGAAACTACAGCGGACAGTTGCAAGAAGCTTACAGATGGCTACCAAAATTGTTTTGAGGCTGTCAATGGTGTCAAAAGTGATACAACCAAGCATTAGTGAATGGCTCTCTTAATCCTGTCCATGTCATATAGTGTGTTTTTCTTTATTTATTTTTTGGATAACACTGCATATATGGTGACCGGTACATTTTTTCATAGAAAGTATTTTTGGACATGTTATTAATATATTCTGATGATACAGAGTTGGTACATCTCTATCAATTAATACATCTGTTGAAAATACTTGTCTTCGGGCCAAGTGTGTACAGAGTCCATGCACCCCCTCTAGTTAGACCCCATACTTCAGCCACACCAAAAGCCTTAGACCTTGATTCATTCAGAACTCTGGCACAAATCACTTTGGAAAGTTGCAAATATTTTGCAATTTTTGGCATTTTCACAGCATTTTTACCCAGCTCCGCCAAAATAGGAGGAAGAGAGGGGGTCACAACAAGAGCATGATACCCATCTTGTTTAATTCATGACAAGCTCTGGCATTCCTTACAACACAAATCTTACTCCAGTGCCCGACTGGAGTAAGGTTTGTAGTAAAGACGCACGGAGGCACATGCCACTTGTCAGAAACTCCTGATTCATTAAGAGACGGGATGATCTTGATAAATCAGGAGCGTCTCACTCCAGCAGGCCCCTTCATCAAGACCGGCGTGAGAATCAGTTGTGATGAATCAGAGGCCTTAGTCTAATCAGCCAGAGTAGTGAAATTATGAAACTTTATGTCAAGTATAGCCAAGGCTGCACTGAATGATAATATCCTAAATCCTTTCAAAAGGCTACTCAAAATAAATATGCAGGGTCATGAGAATTGAAGCCCACTGGGCCCTGCAGTAAATGTGGAGGAGCATGAAGCCAAATGTGCTCATATTTAAAATGGAACTGTTGACCTGTTCATGCTCAAAGTTGCCATAAACATCGGAAAGGATACAGGTTTTCTCTGTAGTACCGAAAGAAATCATTTGTCAGCTTCCTGCACACAGGAAAATGCAAAAGGAAATGACTGAATATCTTTCACGCTTAGAGTAAGCATTATCCAGGAGTGCTTGCACATGGAAGATCTAAAGTGTTGCACGCATTGTTTAAAGGGCATCTGTCATCAAAACTTTGTATAATCAGTTATCTAAAGCTGGCCATCCTCCCAACAAGCAGAACCACGGAGATGACTTTTTTTTTAAGAAATAGCATTGTTGCTACATTTAGTCCTATTTGAATATCCCTTGCAGTGAAGTGACACTACCAGGTTGGACTGAAGTCACACATTCAGTTTTTTCTTTGCATCTTTTTGGTGCAGCTTTTTATGTAGTCTTTTTATGCCAGAGACTGGATTGGATTCAAAATTTAAGGGCATATTAGCATAGGGCTGAAAAATCAGCAGAAAAATCAGCATCTAATTGTGCAGATTTGGCTGCTGATTCTACTGAAGAAATGTTGTGAATTTATTGTAGTTTTCACCCTCAGGCCATGGTCACATTAGCCTATGAAAAAGTGTTCGATCTTCATTCGTTTTGTGTCCTTATTTTCCTTCCGCATTTATACATAATTTTAAAATGAATATGATCAAACACTGTTTCCTAGGATGGGATCCGTATGGGATCCAATTTTTTGCGCACCTGTAGACTTGAATGGGTGACTCTCATCAGATATATGGAAGAGAATTATAACATGTTGCAATTTGTTCCTAAAACCTCAGTCAGACATCTGTTTATCATGTTCTGTGATACATAGACTGGCTGCAGGTCTCCTGTCTCATATTTATCAGCCTCATAGGATATACATTGCTCAAAAAAATTAAGGGAACACTAAAATACCACATCCTAGATATTACTGAATGAAATATTCCAGTTGGAAATCTTTATTCATTACATAACAGAATGCGCTGAGAGGAATAAAACATAAAAATGATCAATGTTAATCAAAATTAATATCTCCCATGGAGGTCTGGATTTGGAATGATACTCAAAATCAAAGTGGAAAATCAAATTACAGGCTGATCCAACTTCAGTGGAAATGCCTCAGACAAGGAAATGAGGCTCAGTATTGTGTGTGGCCTCCACGTGACTGTATGACCTCCCTACAATGCCTGGGCATGCTCCTGATGAGGCTGCGAATGTTCTCCTGAGGGATCTCCTCACAAACCTGGAATAAAGCATCAGTCAACTCCTGGACAGTCTGTGGTGCAACGTGACGTTGGTGGATGGAGCAAGACATGATGTCCAAGATGTTCTCGATTGGATTCATGTCTGGGGAACGGGCGGGCCAGTCCAAAGCATCAATGCCTTCATCATGCAGGAACTGCTGACACACTTCAGCCAAAGGAGGCCTAACATTGTCATGCATCAGAAGGAACCCAGGGCCAACCGCACCAGCATATGGTCTCACAATGGGTCTGAGGATCTCATCCTGATACCTAATGGCAGTCAGGGTACCTCTGGCTAGCACATGGAGGGCTGTGCGGCCCTCCAAAGAAATGCCTCCCCACACCATTACTGACCCACTGCCAAACCAGTCATGCTGGAGGATGTTGCTGGCAGCAGAACGTTGTCCACGGTGTCCCCAGACTCTGTCACGTCTGTCACATGTGCTCAGTGTGATCCTGCTCTCATCTGTGAAGACCACAGGGCGCCAATGTCGAATCTGCCAATCTTGGTGTTCTCTGGCAAATGCAAATCACCCTGCATGGTGTTGGAATGTAAGCATAACACCCACTTGTGGACGTCGGGCCCTCATACCACCCTCATGGGGTCTGTTTCTGACAGTTTGAGCAGACACATAGATGTTAGTGGCCTGCTGGAGGTCATTTTACAGGGCTCTGGCAGTGGTCCTGTTTCTCCTTGCACAAAGAAGGAGGTAGCAGTCCTGCTGCTGGGGTGTTGCCCTCCTCTCCTATGGCCCTCTCTACATCTCCTGGTGTACTGGCCTGTCTCCTGGTGTCTGCTCCATGCTCTGGACACTGTGCTGACAGACACAGCAAACCTTCTTGCCACAATTCGCATTGATGTGCCATCCTGGATGAGCTGCACTACCTGAGCAACTTCTGTGGGTTGTACTGTAGACACTGCATCATGCGACTGTACCTCTAGGGGTGAGAGCAATGACAAAATGCAAAAGTGACCAAAACAACAGCCAAAAAGGATGAGAACAGAGAAATGGTCATGGTCTGTGGTCACCACCTGCAGAACTTCTCCTTTATAAAGAGGTGTCTTGCTAATTGCCTATCATTTCTACCAGTTGTCTGCTTCATTTGCACAACAGCAGGAGAAATTGATTCACAATCAGTGTTGCTTCATAACTGGACAGGTTGATTTCACAGAAGTGTTATTGACTTGGAGTTACATTCTGTTGTGTAAGTGTTCCCTTTTGAGCAATGTATATGAGGCTGTCAAGCTCAGGTCAGGAGATCTGCAGCCAGTCCATGTATCACGGTCCATTCACAGACCATATTAAGCAGACATCTGAAAGGTTTTAGGTTGTGTTTACACTGATTGTTTTTGCTGACTTTTCTTTCAAGTGTTTTGCCATTACTTTTGCTTAAAAAAAATAAACACTAGCAGTTTATTCATTATTTAATATAGTGGAAAAAAAATGACTGGAAAACAACAGTAAAAATGACTTCACCAAAACCATGAGAAAACCCTTAAAAAAACGCGAAAACCATCTTAAAAACGTTCAGGAAACAACTGAAAAAATGTCACGAAAGATTTTTCAGGAAAAGAAAACTTCAGGGTCTCCTGAAGTGTCTTCTGCTTGAAAAACTTGTTGAGTTCGCCTGATTTTAAAAGACGTTATGCATACATAGTCAGTTTCCACTCCAAAAATAAATAAAAAACGTTGTAAGGGCCCTTACACATGACCTTACAAATAATTTTTGTGACTTTGTTTGGTCAAATTTTTTTTTCAGGCATTTTCCTTTCCGAGAAGTCTATGGAAAAGCACCCCGAAAAATGCCAAGAAAGGCGAGAGCATATAAAAAAGCAAAGCATCTCTTGATGAAGATAGGCGAAACACACTGTTTCTGGGTGAGTTACTATGGACATGCTTGTTTGTTAGCTTTGGATAAGCTAGTACCATAACTTTTCATCTGGCGGTATATCATATAGCCTACTGTTCTTCCCCCTGCTATATACCTTTCAATTACACTCTGATGGCTATTGTATTTTATATCCATTACTTTAGTTACTCCAGCCTTTTTACCTGATTCCCTATTTATTAAATTATTATGGTTCCTAGATATTTTAACTGTACATAGTAAAATTATATTTTTTATGTAGATAGTATACTATAGCTGTTTTTTATATCAGACGTACAGATATAACATAGCCAGAATACAATAGAGAGAGGTGGTTAATATTAGTTTGTACTCTTTTTGCAATAAAGTGTTCTTACTTTACATAAGTTCTATAGGTTATGGAATGTAATGCGATTTAATTACATTTTATGTCCATGCAGAGAAAGATCACGGCCGTGCACAGAATTATCTGAAACTGAAGTTGAATTAAAACCAAACTACAACTAAAACGCTTTTTTTTAATTTTATTATTTTTTTAATAGCACTCATAAGAGATTTCTTTTCTTGAATATTAAAAACGGGAATTACATATGACTTTAGTCCTGCAGCTGAAAAATCAGTTTGTCATAGTCATAGTTATTTCTATGAATTATATGCTATAAATGATGTCCATGAAATTTACATTCAAAAAAAGTCTTGAGAGTTATTTCACTAAAAAATGGAAATTAGAAAAGAAAAAGTTTATGTGAACCAAAAAAAAAGCAAAAATTCCTTCATTGCTATGGGGTAAAATTACGAGAGTGGAAAAACAGTACTTTGCTGGTCCCAAAAGTGCACATACAATAGAGACAGACTAGACAGACTATGGAACCCTCGAAAAGATTAACCCTAGCCCCTGTCAATCTCTCCTCCCTTGATATTGAAAGACCCCCTTGCTCGACATTTTTAAACATTTTTTTTAGTAATGTTAACCCCTTAAGCCCCGGAGCATTTTTCGTTTTTGCATTTTCGTTTTTGCTCCCCTTGTTCCCAGAGCCATAGCGTTTTTATTTTTTGGTCAATATGGCCATGTGAGGGCTTATTTTTTGCGGGACGAGTTGTACTTTTCAACGCCATTACTAGTTTTATCATATCCTGTACGGGAAAACAGGAAAAAAATTCCAAGTGCGGTAAAATTGCAAAAAAAGTGCAATACCCCAGTTGTTTTTTATTTATTTTTTTTACCATGTTCACTGAATGCTAAAACTGACCTGCCCTTCTTATTCTACAGGTCATTACGAGTTCATAGACACCAAACATGTATAGGTTCTTTTATATTTAAGTGGTGAAAAAAAAATCCAAAATTTGGTAAAAAAAAAAATAAAAAAATAGCGCCATTTTCTAAGACCCGTAGCGTCTCCATTTTTCGTGATCTGGGGCTGGTTGATGGCTTATTTTTTGCGTGCCAGGCTGACGTTTTTATTGATAACATTTGGGGTAGATCCGATGTTTTGATCACCCGTTATTGCATTTTATTGCAATTTTGCGGCGACCAAAAAACGTAATTCTGGCGTTTAGAATTTTTTTCTCGCTACGCCGTTTACCGATCGGAATAATTCTTTTTTTATTTTGATAGATCGGGCGATTCTGAACGCGGCGATACCAAATATGTGTATGTGGGGTTTTTTTTTATATATTTTATTTTGAATGGGGCGAAAGGGGGGTGATTTAAACTTTTATATTTTTTTATTTTTTTTTATATTTTTAAAAACTTTTTTTTTTTACTTTTTGCATGCTTCTATAGTCTCCATAGGAGACTAGAAGCAGCAACTGTCCGATCGCCTCTGCTACATACAGGGGACCAGCAGATCCCCTGCATGCAGCAGAAATGGTCCTGTGCTATGAGCGCCGACTACTAGGTGGCGCTCATAGCGACAAGATCATGACAACCACAGGCGTCTGCTGCAGACCCTGGGTTGTCATACACGCCCATCGGCGACCCGCGATCACGTGACGGGGTCGCCGGTGGGCGGGGCTTATGACGCGCTACCCGGAAGCGCGCGTTAAATGCTGCTGTCGGAGATTGACAGCAGCATTTAACTGGTTAACAACCGCGGGTGGATCGCGATTCCACCCGCGGCTGTTGCGGGCACATGTCAGCTGTAAGAATCAGCTGACATGTGCTCGGTTCAGTGAGGGCTCAGCGCCGGAGCCCTCACTGAACCGGCGGTACGCAGATATGCGTACTAATACGTCCCCGGTAAGTAAGGGGTTAAAATCCCTCATTCTTATATGTAGAAAAAGGGTTACATGTACATTCACGGACATCAAAGGTAGCCAAGGGGGTTCATTTTTTTCCATGTTGGTCAAGGGCAATCAAAGGGTTTTATGGCAAATTCTGGTTGCTTATAGGAGTCCTGTTTTGGAGGGGATACCTACAAATTGGGGAACCTAGGAAACTTCACTAAAACCTACTGCACTTTTTGACAAATTAAGTTTCACAAGGGTCAAAGAAATGGTTTTAGGGGGAAAACAAACACTAGGTCCCTCAATATTGGATGCATAGCTCAGCATAATAATTACATGCCCATTTTACTATGGTATTCCTCTCTTTAATGTTTATCATTGGTCCTACTACATGGCTATGACCCATGTCCCTGATGTATTAAAGCTTCTAAACAACCTATTAAAAAATAATGGCCAGATTACATGAGGTAGAAGGCGAGCGGACTGGTGATGGCTGCATTGCAGAGGAATGGCACAGCCAAGAAGTCCAAGCCGCACAGGGTGTATTGCAGCTCAATAACAATTACTCAGAACTTGTACCATGACAGTTCTTGGGCACAATTTTTAACCGAGATTCAGAAAACTACATCCATAGTCGGTCAAAATGGCAATGAATGCTCAGCGGTTCACATATGTGATATGCAGAAGTAGTGCTGTTGCTTCAAAAGCATCCAGCAACTACAAGAGTTAACACAGTCACAGGAGACAGGGAGTGGTTAGCAGAGCCCCAGGGGAATTGTGGGGGAGTTGTTTACTGTTCTGGCTGGAGCCGTAAAGAAAGGTGGTGTGTGATCTCTATCTCACAGAAGACAAGGGAACAGAATTCAGGTCAGGATGGACGCTAAACACAGGTCAGATAGACTCCCAGAGCTAACAGTGTGGAGTATTATCGGGCAGAAAGATAAGAACTGGAAGGAATCATGTCCTAGGGATCTTTTCCCTCATCAGAAAATCTCCATGCAGGATAAAGAATGATGTGTAATAGTGAGTCCTTGTGAAGGAAAAGCCTGCTGTTTATGCATAGAAGTGTGCTGCCAAGAGATCTAATCTGTGCTGAATTATGCTACTGAAGAGACTGACATTACTGTGCCTGCTTTATGAGACTGTACTGTAATGAAGATTGTTGCTGTAATATCCCTGAATTGAACTGACCGTGCTTCAGATTAAATTCCACTGTTAAACTGTTGAAAAAGATTCTTGTCAGATGTGTCTGGTCAGCAGCTGAATGTATTGTGTGCCTGAGAGAAGCTGCAGCCTATGGTCGCCATGAGTAACGGTTTCCCCAGGATTCCAACGAATTCATGAAACTCGTTTCGCCCTATCTGAACCTAGCTGTGTGCGTGTAACATTGGTGGCCCATACGAGGAGTCCTGAGCGGGAATTAGCGTGTAGAGGGAGAACAGCAAAAGTGTCTGGAAAAACACAGCAGCACAGCACCTCAACTCAACTCTGCTACACCAGTTAAAGGGGACCAGCTCTAAAGAAAACTCACTAGCAGCAATGGATGTGGAAATACAAATGGACAGAATTAGTGAGCTGTTTCTTCAGTTAACTTGTGAAGAATTGAGAACAGTAGCAGAACATATAAAGATGTCAGAAGAACAGATTTCTAAAGCACACAACCACAGGCAACTGTTAGCGGCCATTAATGCAAAAATGGGTGAGCTGGGGGAGAAAGAAGCTGGATACTTCATGAGTAGTTCCTCCAGGAGCTAACACAGTTTCTAACCAGGTTGAAGTTGGAGGTTGGAGGGGCGGCAACAGTTACCAAAAGCGGGAATCTCCGTTCGCAAACAGAACTACAGGAATTGAAAGAACAACTCAAAGCCCTAACAACAGCCCCGCAGGAATCAACCAAAACCTCTGAACGAGTGACAGACTCAAACAGAATCTTTAACCTGCTCGGGTTAGATAAATCAGGAAGACAGTTGCCTCTAACATCACAAATCACCATAAGGAAAGAATTCAAGATCCTGGGACAGATTGGAGAGTGTGAATAGAAAGAGAAACTGTCGTATATGAACTTGTTGCACAAGATCGATGCAGGCTTACAGAAAGGCTACCAGCCAGATGAGATCATTGAGGGGGTGGTTAAAGCGATCAACCTAGGATTGAACCTCCATAGTATGCTAGAAATGAAGAGTCAATTGACCTTGCAACAGCTGACGATGATTTTAAAAGGGCACTATAAACAAGAGAGTACTTCAGAATTGTTCCACCGACTCATTAACCTCTCACAAAAAAATAATGAATCACCCCAAAGTTTCTTGTTCAGAGCAATTGAACTGAAGGATAGACTGTTGTTTGCACCCAGAGATGTAGAAGCGGAGGAAAGGTTTGATGCTGGACTAGAAGAAGTTCTTGAGATCATTGGGAACGGGGTTAAGTAGCAAAGACATCAAGTTGCAGCTGAAACAGTACCTAGAAGTCCTAATTGAAAAAATGAATGAGGCAGCTAGTTTGGAGTCAGAGAGTGAACAAAAGTTAAAGAAAGGCTCTGCTCCTAAAATCACCAAAATGAGTCAGCTGAAGTTGGAGACCCCCAGTGGCCAGTCCGAAGATAATCATGGAGACCCTCAAGTGCCACCTTCGAGAGGGAACCTTAAAGCACCAACAAAAGAGAGGACTGCCAGAGCTGACTGGGAGAAAGTAATAGGAGAACGGCGAGCCGAGTTGATTGAGGTGCAAAAGTTTATTCGTTCCAGGCCAGAACCTGTATCCCTCAGACCCAGGAGTGGTTTCCAAAACAGAAGATAACCAGCTTGTGAAGCGTGCTGTTCATCAAATCAAAGTACAGTGTGTGTCCACTGTCTAAGATGTGGTTAGGAAGGTTATTATTAGTGTTGAGCCACCCCCGTAGTGTTCGAGTTCGGTTCGGTTCGTCGAACACCCGTGTGTTCGCCGAACTGTTCGTCGAACTGTTCGTCGAACACCTTCGAACACCGTTAAAACCAATGGCAGGCAAACAAAAACACATAGAAACACATAGAAAACACCTTCAAAGGTGTCCAAAAGCTGACAAACTGCTCAGAAGACATAACTAACACATGGAAAAGTGACAAGTACATATAGTCATGCGAAAATAAAAGAGGTGGAGGAGTAAAAGGAGGGGGAGACACAGATATAGGCATGTCATGCCCTTCTAAAATCCAAAAAGTGAGAAGCCGACACGGCCAGTCCGCTCCTGCCCGTGCCACCTCCGTGTCGCCGGGTTTGTGCCAGAGCCGCGGTGAACCCTGACGGCCAGCCCCCCTCTCCCAATACTGGTGCCTGTCTGCTGGTGGGTCGAGCGAGCCCCCCTGTGGTGGAGGCAGCTCTAAGCTTTTTAATTTAAATTGTCTCTCTAATTTGAATGAATACACTTTAAATCCATTTACAAGGATCTATTGGAGGGCAAGTCTCATGCCAGCAGCCGCGGTAATTCCAGCTCCAGTAGCGTCCACTAAAGCTGCTGCAGTTAAAAAGCTTTTATAAGGATCGAGCTCGGCTGTCCACCGCAAGGCATCCTACTGCCAGTCCCAGCCCCTATGCCTTGGGGTGCCTCCTGATGCTCTTCACTAAGTATCCCATGGTCCCGAAGCATTTCCTTTGAAAAAATTAAGTGTCTAAACTACAGGTGGTGCAGCTTGCTTAACAGCCGGGATAATCCGCTCACTAGCAGACACTGCTACTAGGCACAAAGTATTTCCTGGGCTAGATGCAGTTAAAAATTTGTAATTAGATACTCTCGTTGGATGCTGAGAAAGCATTCCATAGAGTCTCCTGGCACGCCATATATGATTCTCTTAAAAAGCTTGGGGTAGGGGTCTAGGGGACCCTTTTATAGCCAAAATCACGGCCCTGTATCGCAATACGTCACCTAGGCTGAAGATAAATGGAACTGTAGCACCCTGAGGGCTCGGTTGCTACAGACGTATTGCACCTCACCCAGAGGTGTGATATCTCACTCTCAGGTAAGGATGGAGTGTGGATCAGGACCCGACACCTGCATGCATTACACCACATTGCCGTGGGGCAGGGCGACCAATATGCCCCTGAGATGGGCACGACAGTCCCTGTCCCTGGCTGGAGTGGGGGGAGGGAACACTGAGGAAGGGGAACCCTGTAGTGCAGGAGCAGGGAGGAAGCAGTTCCTGGGTGCATTGAGAAGGGAGTATAAAAGGTGGGCACCATCTTAGTTCAGTGCAGAGAAGTCTGAGCAGAAGTGGCAGGGAGCAGGGGCTCTGCATGAGCTCTGCTCCGGAGGCGGGCCTAGTAACAGAGGCCCAGGCCTGGAAGAGGGAGAAGGAAGGAAGAGGAGCGGAGAAGGCTCCAGGAACGAGGAATGAAGGGATCCCAGGGGTGCGGACAGGCGAGTCGCCACCGCACGCCCGAATCCACCTGCGTGGAGGGGTCAGGCCAAAGGGGGAGACCGGTCCCCGAACTAGTGGAGGCAGGAAACGACCCTCAGCTAGAAACCGGAGGCTCTGACATTTTATGTGGCGCAGCCCCTCGCTACACCCGCTAGGAAGGCACCACATAGGGTCAGGGAAACTGGCGCCAAGTTTACCAAGAGGAGGCCCGAGGCAGCCGGACAGAAGTGTTGGTAAGAAAGGCCAGACAAAGGACACACAAAGGGGGTCCTGTTAAGTGCTCCAAAGTTATCTGGGAGTTGTCTGAGCCCCTCACCTGGTGAGCACAGTACGACGTGGGCAGCCGTTACCTGCAGACGTGGTCTGGATAATAAGAACTGTGAGTAAAGGCCCTGGACTGCATCACTGACTCCGTGTCGTTACTGCTGCTGCCCTGCACCATCACCCCCATCCTCCGCATACACTGCCCTGAGGCTATACTCCTCCCGTGGGGAGTTATGCTACGCTCTGCTGCACCCACAACACCAGCCTCAGTGGTCTGCCCTGTAGCGGTGGTTCACTCTGACCGCAATCCACGGGTGGCGTAGTCGGACATTTAAACATGAAAACCACATAAATAGTTCCGCCACTGGTTTGACCGCCCTGAGCCACGGAACCGGGTCGCCGCCACGAAGACTACAACCACCAGCATCCACCAAAAAGGGTCCGGCTCCGGGTGTCCCAAGGCCCAGGGGGTGCGTCAGAACATTTTCATCACCTTTCACAATCACCAATGGGACAAGGCAGTGATGTCCTCTGTCCCCTCTCTTATACATCCTAGTGACGGAGCACCTGCTCTCATCAATTCGCCATAACCCCAATATTAGGTGGATTGAGGTGGGAGGCACCGAGTACAAGTGCTCTCTATTTGCTGATGATGTCCTAGTATATATCACTCAATCACATATATCCATCCATGCTGTTATGGCTGAAATAGATCACTTTGTTACATGGTAAAATTTTAAAATCAATGCAGCGAAGTCTGAGGCCCTCGATGTCTCCCTCCCCAAATTCATATAGGATTCCATCCAGTCCAACTTTCCCTTTGCCTGGCCCTCACAGGGTATCAAATACTTAGGAATTCCTATTCATAGAGACCTCTCCCATCTATGTTATCTTAATTTTGGGCCCTTTATTGAACAATTCCATACAGACCACGGTTGGCAAGTTAGAACTGTAAGATTCACTACGTGAACCACTGGTGTTTTGTGGAAAAGCACATGTACACTGCGTTCCAAATTATTATACAAAAAGTGTTTAGGAGTGATAAGGGAAGAATTTGTTTGTTTGTCAGTTAAACTCATTGATGGTGATGTGTGTCAGGGCTCTTTATATCACTGTAAGCAATTGCAGACACCTGTGCTAATTAGTTTGGCAGGTGTGTCCAATGAAAGGCAAGACTACTTAAGAAGGCTCTCTCACATTATTAAGCAGCCTACATTTTCTGCCAAAATGGGAAAGAAAAAGGATGTGTCGGCTGCTGAGAAGCAACAAATTGTGGAGTGTTTAGGTCAAGGCATGACTACAATCAACATTGTGCGATGATCAGGATGAAGTGTCTTGGCAATCAAGAAGTATGTAGCTGATTCACAGTACACACGTGTGCGTGCTGATAAGGGCAAATTGAGGACTCTTTCCTACAGGCAATTACGTCAGGTTGAAAGAGCAGCGGCAAAAAAGCCTTGTCATAGCAGCAGACAAGTTTTTGAAGCTGCTTGTGCCTCCAACGTCCCCCGAACAACAAGATGCAGGGTCCTTCAGAGGTTTGCAGCTGTGCATGCGCCATCCTGTCGACCTCCTCTATCCACTTCACACAAGCAGAAACGGCTCCAGTGGGCCAAACATTACATGAAGACTGATTTCAAAACTGTTTTGTTCACGGATGAGTGCCGTGCAGCGCTCGATGGTCCAGATGGATGGAGTGGAGGATGGCTGGTTGATGGACACCCCACGCAAACACGGCTACAGCGCCAACAAGGAGGAGATGGAGTAATGTTTTGGGCTGGAATCATGGGGAGAGAGATTGTCGGCCCCTTTAGGATCCCTGAAGGCGCTAAAGATGAACTCCATAATGTATGTGGATTTTCTCAAACAGCACTTCCTGCCATGGTTCAAGAAGAAGAACCGTGTATTTCACAGCAAGATCATTTTTCTGCATGATAATGCACCATCTCATGCTGCACATAAAACATCTGCATCTCTGGCTGATATGGGCATAAAAGGGGACAAACTTATGGTGTGACCCCCATGCTCCCCTGACCTCTACCCCATTCAGAACCTTTGGAGCATCATTAAAAGGAGTGTCTATGATGGCGGGAGGCAGTTCACATCTAAGCAACAGCTCTGGGAGGGTATTTTGTCCTCATGCAAAACAATTGAAGCAGAAACCATCCAAAACCTGACAAATTCAATGGACGAGAGAGTTCAGAAGCTCCTTTCGAACAAGGGGTCCTATGTGAAAATGTAACATCACCTAGAATAAAGTTTTGAGTTGAAAACTGTTTGATTTCAGTTTCTAACAACCTGCTAATGCTTATAATTTCAAAAATGACCATTTTTTTGGTCTTTATTAAAATGAAAAGGTTGATCGAAAAGTTTGGGGGATCTAAGAGTGTGGTAACCCAGTAGTCATGATTACTTCGAATTCTGACAATATGAGGGTCATGCTACAGGTAGTGCAGCAAGAAGGCACTTATGTGCCTTGCGCATCTCGGAGCCCCAAAATTATTTTCCGGGCTAGATGCAGCTAAAAATTATTTTTAATTTTAAATCTGGTGAAGCTTATTATAGATGGCCTAATAGGATCAGTGCTGCACACTACTACAAAGCCCAAATTATTTTCCAGTCAAGATACAGATAAACATGATTAGTAATTTGAAAGCTTAAAACGGTTGGTAGGGTGATTTTAACCAATCATCAAGCTTTTACTCTCCCCAGGATGACACAGGGGTAGAAAAGTCGTTTCGGATCCATGATTTGTTCATCTTTATGAACGTGAGTCTGTCTACATTATCAGTGGAGAGCCGCGTGCGCTTATCTGTCAGCACACCACCAGCAGCGCTGAACACACGTTCAGACAGAACGCTGGCTGCGGGGCATGACAAGATCTCCAAGGCGTAAGTGGCTAGCTCTGGCCATTTATCCAGATTGGAAGCCCAAAAAGAGCAAGGGTCCAGTGACACAGTCGTGGCTTCAATGTTTACTTGGAGATACTCCTGTACCATCGTCTCTAGGCGTTGACTATGTGTCAGACTTCTTGTCTCCTGTGGCCTTGCAAAGGATGGGCTAAAAAAGTGGTGAAATGATTCCGCAAAATTGATGTTACCAGCAGATACTGTGGTTCTGTTACGGTTTGAGTGCTGAACACTTGACGGTCCCACGGTTGGCAAGTTGGAACTGTGAGATTCACTACGTGCACCACTGGTATTTTGTGGAAAAGCACATGTAAGATTCTGCAACAGTCTCTGCTGATACTCCTGCATGCGTGCATCCCTTTCTATGGCAGGAATAATTTCTGCAAATTTACTTTTGTACCGGGGATCTAACAGTGTGGCAACCCAGTAGTCAGGATTATTTCTAATTCTCACAATTCGAGGGTCATGTTGCAGGTAGTGCAGCAAGAAGGCACTCATGTGTGTTGCGCATCCAGGAGCACCAAGTCCCTGTTGTGTTGGTGGCGAGGTAACAATCATGCTTCCTTCCTCTGTCCTCTCCCCCCAACCTCGCACAACAGAAATGTGATCAAGGTCTCCCTCATCTGATGAGTCTTCCATCAGTTCGTCCTCCACTTCTTCCTGGGCTCCTGCACCTTCCTCACTAGTTTGGCTGCTACCATGCGCCCTGGTAAAACCATCTCCCCCACCCTCACATGCCTGCCGCCTTGGTGCTGCCGTCCGCATACAACTCCTCCTCCTCTACTTCCTCCACCTCCTCTTGTGCCACCACCTGACTCCGAATTCTGTTTAACATGTGCTCCAGCATGTAAATCACCGGAATAGTCATGCTGATAATGGCATCGTCAGCACTAAACATCTTCGTCGCCATTTCAAAACTGTGCAGAAGGGCGCATAGGTCCCTGATCTGAGACCACTCCTCCAGCGTGATTTGCCCCACCTCTGAATCTCGTTGGCCCAGGCTATACGTCAGAACGTATTGCACCAGGGCTTGTCGGTGCTGCCACAGTCGCTGCAACATGTGCAGAGTTGAATTCCACCGGGTAGGCACATCGCATTTTAGCCGGTGAAGTGGCAGGCCCAACGACTTCTGTAGAGATGTAAGTCGCTGAGCTGCGGGATGCGAACGGCGGAAGTGAGCACACAGCGACCGTGCCCTCTGCAGAAGGCCATCTAGTCTGGGATAGTGGGCTAAAAATTGCTGGACAACCAGGTTCAACACGTGAGCCATACAAGGCACGTGTGTGACATTGCCCCGGCGAAGGGCCGCACCCAGATTTGCAGCATTGTCGCACACGGCCTTCCCTGGTTTCAGGTCCAGTGGAGACAACCATTCATGAAATTGGTTCTCCAGAGCTGACCACAACTCCTCAGCTGTGTGACTCACATTTCCCAGACATTTCAATGTAAAAACCGCCTGATGACCTTGAGCCCTACTGCCAGCATAGTAAGGAGGTGTGCAGGATCCCTTCTGCGCAGTTAGAAAGCTTGTGGCATGACCAGACAGGCTTTGGGTGCAGGTGGAAGACCGAGAGGAGGTTGAGGAGGCAGAAGCAGTGGAGGAACTTTGACATAAAGAGGATTGACGCACAACTCGTGGGGACGGCAAGACTTGGACAGCAGCCCCTTGTCCTGCTGTCACCATAGTTACCCAGTGCCCAGTCAGCGACATGTAACGCCCCTGTCCATGCCTACTCGTCCAAGTGTCTGTGGTGAAATGCACCCTGTCACACACAGAGTTTCTCAAAGAAGCGGTGATGTTGTGTGCGACATGCTGGTGGAGCGCAGGCACACCTTTCTTTGAGAAGTAGTGCCGACTGGGCATCTGGTACTGGGGCACTGCGACGGACATAAGGTCTCGAAAATCCTCTGTGTCCACCAGGCGGAAAGGCAGCATTTCTGTAGCCAAGAGCTTGCAGATGGTGAAATTCAACCTCTTAGCTTTCTCATGGCTAGGAGGAAATGGTCTTTTACTTGTCCACATCTGAGGGACCGAGGGCTGGCTATTGTGCTTAGACGGGGTTGATAAGGGTGTCCCCGGCAAACTGCCGGTCTGTGAGGAAGATGCAGGCGGACATGTTAGGTTGCCTTGATCCAAAGGTGGTGCTATCGATGTCGGACAGCGCTCAACACCAGCTGGTGTTACCACCTCCAAAGAAAATGATGACCTGCCAATCACGCTGGCTGTTGCGGGTAAAGAGGTGGCAGGTCTGCGCCCCAAAACAGGTGTGACTGCTGTCCCCCCAGTCACAGAGGATGAAGAGGCCGCGGATGCACAAGATATGGCAGACGGTGATTGGCCCGGCCGGCTAGGCCGCATTGTAGCACACTGAGCTTCCCACTGCAACTTATGCTTCATGTCCATGTGCCGGTTCATGCATGAAGTACTCAAACTATGTATTTTTTGGCCTCTACTTAGCTTTTGCTGACAAATGTTACAGATAACACGAGTTGGGTCATCTTTATCGATCTGAAAAAATGCCCAGGCTATGCAAGGCTTAGCACCCATGCGACCTGAAGAGCCACCACGACTTGTGGTGAGAGGCAGAGTTGTGTTTGAGGATGCAGTTGTTGACGTGCTTCCAGTACTACGTCTCTGTCCAGGAAGGCGCAACCTGACCTCGTCGTCACTAGCATCTTCCTCCACCTCCTCTGCTGACCTCATCTCTTGGCTGACTGTGGGTTGACAGTAAGTGGGATCTCCGACCTCATCATCATCACCCTGTGCGTTATCACACCCGTCGTCCTCAGAGCCAACCTGTTCCTGCCCTGACAAAAAACTAAAGTTGTCGCTCCAATCAGGTATTTGAGTCTTATCATCGTCTTCCTCATTGTCTCCACCAACAGGAGTTACAGTTTGGGAATGAGGGTCTACATTATGGTCAGAACCTTCTGCGTCTGGTCCTGGATCCGACTCATAAAGATTCTGGGCATCAGTGCAGATCATTTCCTCGTCTGGATTCACAGAAGCGCTGGAGTCGACCTCTGATTCCCAGGCTATAGTATGAGTAAACAGCTCTGCAGACTCAACCATCTGTTCTACCTCATACTCAGACGGGCAGCTGGAGATTTGGGAGCTGTGAGGAAGCAAGTGCGATTTGGGTGACACCTTTGAGGACTGGAGTATTTGTGATGTTGAAGTTGATGTGGAGGAGAGCCCACTTAAAGGAGCACTTGATATCCGTTGAAGCACCTGCTGTTTTTGTGCCTCATCTGGAATTTGTAGCGATTGGCGTGGCCGTAAGAAAGGGATCTTATCACATTGTCCGCTAAAAGAAGTAGACATTTTAGTTTGGCTGGAAGATGGTCTTTCTTCTGCAGATGTTACTGTTGCTTTAACACCTACCCCACGGACACAACCTTTTTTCCCCTTCCCAACACGCCTATTCCCCTTTCCACCAGCAGCAGGCCTTTTTCCACTCATTTTGGTGGTTAACTAATTCACAACTCTGGAGTTGTTTGCACAAAAAAACAATGGATGGTAACCGAGCAGAGCTGAGTGGCCAAACTGTGGTATTAGGCCAAAACTATTGGCTGGGTTAGATGCAGAAAAAAATTATTTTGAATTTGCAACCTGATGGAGGTCAGTATAGATGGACTAATACAAATAGTCCCACACACAGCTAGAAGCCCAAATATTTTTTCAGAGGTACTGTAGATGCAGATAAAAATTAGTTTTAATTTGCAACCTGATGGAGGTCAGTATAGATGGACTAATAGAGAAAGTCCGACACACTACTAGAAGGCCAAATATTTTTTCAGAGGTAGATGCAGAAAAAAATATATTCAGTTTGCAACCTGATGGAGGTCAGTATAGATGGACTAATACAAATAGTCCCACACACAGCTAGAAGCCCAAATATTTTTTCAGAGGTACTGTAGATGCAGATAAAAATTATTTTTAATTTGCAACCTGATGGAGGTCAGTATAGATGGACTAATAGACCAAGTCCCACACACTGCTAGAAGCCCAAATATTTTTTCAGAGCTAGATGCAGAAAAAAAATATTTTTAATTTGCAACCTGATGGAGGTCAGTATAGATGGACTAATAGACCAAGTCCCACACACTGCTAGAAGCCCAACTATTTTTTCAGAGCTAGATGCAGAAAAAAATTATATTCAATTTGCAACCTGCTGGAGGTCAGTATAGAAGGACTAATAGAACAAGTCCCACACACTGCTAGAAGCCCAAATATTTTTTCAGAGCTAAATGAAGAAAAAAAATATTTTTAATTTGCAACCTGATGGAGGTCAGTATAGATGGACTAATAGACCAAGTCCCACACACTGCTAGAAGCCCAAATATTTTTTCAGAGCTAGATGCAGAAAAAAATTATTTTTAATTTGCAACCTGATGGAGGTCAGTATAGATGGACTAATAGACCAAGTCCCACACACCGCTAGAAGCCCAAATATTTTTTCAGAGCTAGATGCAGAAAAAAATTATTTTTAATTTGCAACCTGATGGAGGTCAGTATAGATGGACTAATAGACCAAGTCCCACACACTGCTAGAAGCCCAAATATTTTTTCAGAGCTAGATGCAGAAAAAAATTATTTTTAATTTGCAACCTGATGGAGGTCAGTATAGATGGACTAATAGACCAAGTCCCACACACCGCTAGATGCCCAAATATTTTTTCAGAGCTAGATGCAGAAAAAAATTATTTTTAATTTGCAACCTGATGGAGGTCAGTATAGATGGACTAATAGACCAAGTCCCACACACCGCTAGAAGCCCAACTATTTTTTCAGAGCTAGATGCAGAAAAAAATTATATTCAATTTGCAACCTGCTGGAGGTCAGTATAGAAGGACTAATAGAACAAGTCCCACACACTGCTAGAAGCCCAAATATTTTTTCAGAGCTAAATGAAGAAAAAAAATATTTTTAATTTGCAACCTGATGGAGGTCAGTATAGATGGACTAATAGACCAAGTCCCACACACTGCTAGAAGCCCAAATATTTTTTCAAAGCTAGATGCAGAAAAAAATTATTTTTAATTTGCAACCTGATGGAGGTCAGTATAGATGGACTAATAGACCAAGTCCCACACACTGCTAGAAGCCCAAATATTTTTTCAGAGCTAGATGCAGAAAAAAATTATTTTTAATTTGCAACCTGATGGAGGTCAGTATAGATGGACTAATAGACCAAGTCCCACACACTGCTAGAAGCCCAAATATTTTTTCAGAGCTAGATGCAGAAAAAAATTATTTTTAATTTGCAACCTGATGGAGGTCAGTATAGATGGACTAATAGACCAAGTCCCACACACCGCTAGAAGCCCAACTATTTTTTCAGAGCTAGATGCAGAAAAAAATTATATTCAATTTGCAACCTGCTGGAGGTCAGTATAGAAGGACTAATAGAACAAGTCCCACACACTGCTAGAAGCCCAAATATTTTTTCAGAGCTAAATGAAGAAAAAAAATATTTTTAATTTGCAACCTGATGGAGGTCAGTATAGATGGACTAATAGACCAAGTCCCACACACTGCTAGAAGCCCAAATATTTTTTCAAAGCTAGATGCAGAAAAAAATTATTTTTAATTTGCAACCTGCTGGAGGTCAGTATAGATGGACTAATAGACCAAGTCCCACACACTGCTAGAAGCCCAAATATTTTTTCAGAGCTAGATGCAGAAAAAAATTATTTTTAATTTGCAACCTGATGGAGGTCAGTATAGATGGACTAATAGACCAAGTCCCACACACTGCTAGAAGCCCAAATATTTTTTCAGAGCTAGATGCAGAAAAAAATTATTTTTAATTTGCAACCTGATGGAGGTCAGTATAGATGGACTAATAGACCAAGTCCCACACACTGCTAGAAGCCCAAATATTTTTTCAGAGCTAGATGCAGAAAAAAATTATTTTTAATTTGCAACCTGATGGAGGTCATTATGGATGGACTAATAGACCAAGTCCCACACACTGCTAGAAGCCCAAATATTTTTTCAGAGCTAGATGCAGAAAAAAATTATTTTTAATTTGCAACCTGATGGAGGTCATTATAGATGGACTAATAGACCAAGTCCCACACACTGCTAGAAGCCCAAATATTTTTTCAGAGCTAGATGCAGAAAAAAATTATTTTTAATTTGCAACCTGACGGAGGTCAGTATAGATGGACTAATAGACCAAGTCCCACACACCGCTAGAAGCCCAACTATTTTTTCAGAGCTAGATGCAGAAAAAAATTATATTCAATTTGCAACCTGCTGGAGGTCAGTATAGAAGGACTAATAGAACAAGTCCCACACACTGCTAGAAGCCCAAATATTTTTTCAGAGCTAAATGAAGAAAAAAATTATTTTTAATTTGCAACCTGATGGAGGTCAGTATAGATGGACTAATAGACCAAGTCCCACACACTGCTAGAAGCCCAAATATTTTTTCAGAGCTAGATGCAGAAAAAAATTATATTCAGTTTGCAACCTGATGGAGGTCAGTATAGATGGACTAATAGAATGATGCTATGCCCAAAAGATTTTACTTCACTAGGTGCAGTAAAAAAATTGGTATTCTATACACAGGTGTTATATCTTGCAACACAGATAGGCTACTCCACTGACTAACACACTCTGCAATAGGCCAAAAAGGATTAGCTTTGCTAGATTCAGCCAAATGCTGTGAAAAAAACTTGCACAGCACTGGCACAGACCTGCCTGGCAAAAACTGATAGGAACTCATGTAACCTAGTCCTGAAAAGGACTCCAATTACAATTAGTCTTTACTCCCACAATCTATCTATTTAAGAGCACAGACCTCCCTGATAAAAGTCGTAGGAAATGCTGTAACCTAGTCCTTAAAAGGACTGCAATCACAACTATTCCCTACTCCCAAGCTATCTGTATATTTGTGCGAAAATTGGCTTGAAATTAACAAGGTATAGCGCACACAGCAACAGCGGTGCCGTCTAACACGCAGCTGCAGCAGTGAGAAAATGGTGGCGACGGGGAAAATGGCTTGGTCTTATAGGGCAAGGACATGTGACATACACTGCCAATGAAACATGCCCTTGCTTGTGTGAAAAAAAGCACTTCGCTCCGTGTGTGCGCTGCTGATAGGCTGACAGATTGCACCTCCCCACTGCAAATGCGGGAAAGAGAAAAAAAAATGGAGATCTTCATTGTTCCTGCAGAGATCCATCCCCTGCCCCTCCCCCCACCCCGCTGTACACTCAAACTGCGTATTAACATTAATTTTCATCATTACTGAGAAAAAATCCAGTTATGATTTTGGTGCACGAACAGTTATCGAACATAACCTCGAACAGCCGAATTTTTCTCAAATTGTTCATGTTCGTCGAACGGCTCGAACACCGCCCAAAACAGCTCGAATTTGAGATTGGCGAACAGTTCGAGTAGAACAACGCTCATCTCTAGTTATTATGCCAAGGAATGCCAATGGTCAAGGTCGTTTGGGGTTAAAACACATGAGGTTGCCAGTGCGGGGTGACTAATAACCGCGACACGGAGGAGGCCCCAGAAGCAAATCCAAATCTCACCAAACACCAGAACTGCGCATGAGGTAAAATGGCTGCGTCAGTACTATCCCCAAGTGTGTTCCAGTCTACAAAAGCTGCAAGAGAGACAGGGGCATCAGTTACTTAATGCCCAGTGTGGAGGTCGAACTATGTACTCCTGGGAGGAGGATTCCTCGGTCAGTAAAGATAGCCTCATCAGCCTAATCGGTGAAAGGTGCTTTATACAGTGCCAGCTAGATGGACTCTTGGAAAAAGCACTGTGGGACACAGGAGCCCAAGCAAGCCTTTTAAATGAAGAATGGAGAAGGCGCTACCTGCCACATACCTGCCTTCGGTCGCTAAAAGAACTCTTAGGACCAGTGGAACTCCACGGCAAAGACGTAAACCAGACCAGAATACTTTTCATAGGCTGGGTGGAAGTGACTTTCCAACTGAGGGCCACGAAGAACAGCAACACCATTGAGCTTTTGATACCTTTTCTTGTGACCAATGATCAGAATGTGGCAGAGGATTGTATCCTGGTTTATAATGTAATCAGTGAGGTCATCACGAAATGTGTGACGCCTACTTCGCTACTCGCTAGCCCACCCTGAGAGATGGGGGTACTTGGAACCGGGCCTCCAGGTGGAGGGTTGATGCAGTCGTGGCCTAGGCCCGGCTCGTGCCCAGGGTTGTCACATCAAACTAAGGGCTAGGAGGGACGGTGGTAATTGAGTGGATTTGATGACAACGCCACCTGTGGTGTCTGGTGATTCGCCACCAGCGCTGCGGCAGTCCTATGAGGTGGGATGTAGTGGCAGCAGAAGATGGTACTACTCCCCACAGGCGGAGCAGGGCCTCAGGGCAGAGAAGACTTATCAGGGGAGTCGTAGTGGGTGATGCAGTGTGGTGTCGCGCTGAAATAAGGGACCGGAGGCAAAGGATGCAGTCTTCCAAGCTTTACTCACTTTGTTAGGTGTCAGCTGCAAGGCTTCTCCTTGCTCCTCACGGCGCGCTGCGGCCACCAGGAAGGGGTTCAGCACACTCCGGGTAGTTCGGGTGCATCAGTCAGGACCCCCTGCATCAGAGTGTTCCTAGACTTTCCACTAGGTCCTCTCCTGTCTGTATGTGGTGCGTGTACTAAGGCCGGGTCTCCCTCTGGACTATGCACAGAACAAGGGTACGGGTGGTGACTCCGCTCCGTCTGTTACCTGGTGGGATCTACTGAGCCTCCGGGCTTCTCTGACTAAGACTTGAAGTGACAGAGTCAGATATCGGGGGCCGGTACCCCTTTTGCAGCAGGAATCCCTCTGACTAGGCCAGAATAGTGAGGACAGGTGGCGTATGCCACTTCGTCTGCATCCCCCCTGGGATCCTTTTGCCTGTGGAGCTTGTCTCCTCTGCTCCCCTCCAGGCCTTCTCAGGTAGAGACCTTGACCGGGTAGAGACAGCCGTTAACTCTAGCCCGCTCCTCGCCTCAAGGCCAGAGCACGAGGACCGTGTATCTTCAATCAGCTGTAGGTTCACACAGAAAGCCACGTTCAGTGATGAAGACCACAATCAAAGACCATAAGCCCAAGATGGCCGTTTATTAAATATGACTTTTGTGGTGTAACCTCTAAGTGCGTCCTCCACCCTCTTCCACTACATGGTTCCCCCCTAACTTTTGGTTCCCCCCATCTCCTCTTATCCCGGATGGGGCAGCACCCTGGTGCATATAAGCCCCCCTCAGGTGGGAGAGGTGTAGTGTTGGGTGATGTAGTGGGGTCCTGAGAGGTGCTCCTTCCATAACTCGGAGAGGAGATACCACACCTCGGTCTGAGGGGCAGTACCCCTGTGGCGACTGAACCCTCAGGGGCGCCACAGAAACACAAGTCAGGGACGCTGATGGAGGATGCAATTGCCAAATCGCTTGCCATACCCAACGCTGTGGCAGAAAATGTGATTCATAGAGCAAAGAAAGCACAGAATACAATGGACCTAAAAGAAGTCAAGGTAGGCTGGCGCCCAACCATCATCCCTGCAAACCAAATGGTGGGGGTGAGGTGTGGAGTCTGGGTAGAACTGGGAAGAAAAGTCCAGAAAAGACTGTTCATGCCAAAAGACTCCTCAGAACTTCCGGAAGGCCTAGTTCAAGGTGAGACTGTGTTTACAATTCCTACTGGTGGGTTTGCTTGAGTGACAGTACCGGTGATGAATACTACGAAACACAAAATTAGACTGGATCCAAAGACTGTGTTAAGTCACATTGAAGCCATTAAAATGGTATATCCAGCCAGTGTGAGACCCGCCCAGGGGTCTACAATGAATTCAATCTCCCCACCAAGGAACAGGAATTACCCAGGGCAGGAAATTGCATGACCCACCTCGGGGTCCTGGGATCCCCCAGTACCTTTGGAACACTTGTGTGCTGAAGATCGAGCGGTAGCAAAACAGATGCTGAGAGAAGAGTGTCATGCATTCTCCAAAGATGACTTTGATATAGGCTGTATCCCATCATTGCAGTTGAAAATCAATTTGAAAGACACGACTCCAGTAAGCAAAAGTTACATGTCTGTGCCGAAACCATTACACCGTGAAGTGAAAGAGTGTTTGTGTTGGGAAGAAGGACGGTATGTTGAGACTGTGCTGTGATTACCGGGAACTAAACCAAAAGTCAGTACCTGATCGGCACCCGATACCAAAGATTCAAGATATGCTGGATAGCCTACCATCAAGGGTTTGTTGAAGAATCCAGTAGACCTTTGACAGCATTCATCACACCGTGGGGGTTATACAAGTGGATCCACATACCGTTTGGGCTCAGTTCAACTCCAGCAGAATTCCAGAGGAGCATGGAGATATGTTTAGAAGGATTGAGAGACGATATCTGCCAGCCGTACTTGGATGACAATGTGGTACACAGCAAAACCTTCCGGGAGCATGTTGAACACCTTATTACAGTGGTATCAACAACATGTAGTTAAGTTGACCCCAAAGGAGTGTGAACTGTTCAAAAGGCAAGTCCGATTTCTAGGGAAAATTGTGTCCGGAGAAGGATATACCATGGACCCAGCAGAAATCGCTCCGATACTGGCCTTAAAAGACAAACAACCCTCTACTGTCAGGGAGTTGAGGCAGATATTAGGATTCCTCTCCTACTATCGTACTTACGTTCGGAACTTCTCCAGGATTTCCATCCCACTATACCTCCTTTTGGGGAGTACGACTGAGTCAACAACAGCCACGGAGAAAAAGAAGAACGCAGGTAGGACCGGGCTTAAAAGAAACAATGCCGTTTCATCCCAACAGCCCATTCTCTGAACAGCAGACCACCAGGAGGTATTGGAAGAACTAGTAGACTACCTGATAATATACGATTAGCATATAATTTAATAGGTAATTGAGTGTTTACGTGTCTATAACTAGAAAACCTACATGTATGACACATAAACTAGATATGTTTAAAAATAACATTTATTATTGAATAAATATACTAAAAACCACATAATATGGGTAAAGCAGGGAAAGGAAACACATGGGGAGAAAAAAGTCACAGGGGTAGATTACGGCTATCATTAAATTACATGCATAAAGTGCAAATCATTAAAACCATACTCCACAGAAATATACTGCATATATTGAAAAAGGAGTGTAGCAGTAAAGTGCATAGTGCCAATTGTGCAAACTCATAACAATAAATATAAGATGATGCAGTAAAAATAAATGAACATGGTGTGCAATATTAAAGCTTGTGCAAAGTAGCAGAGTATGTAATAACCCCTGTGACCGGGATCCGACGCGCGTTTCGCCTGGGGCTTTGACGAGGAGATCTTATCCAGGTAGTGTAGGTGTCTGAAAGATAAACGTCCCAACACATCAACCCCGGCACCTATGGGCCACATCCAAACTACGTATCCATTTGAGATGGTCTCAATAGACTTTCTACATCTCGAGATGTGCAAGGTTGGCTTCAAATACATCTTGGTGGTGATGGACCATTTTACTCGATTTGCTCAAGCATATGCCACCACCAATAAAGGGTGTCAAACAGCGGCAGAGAAGATCTTTAATGATTTTGCTTTGAGGTTTGGGTTCCCTACGAGGTTACACCACGACCAAGGAAGAGAATTTGAGAACCAGCTCTTTGCCAAGCAAGGAAAGTACTTAGGATTCAGAGATCGCACACAACGCCCTATCACCCAGAGGGCAATGGACAAGTGGAACGTTTTAACCGGACATTATTGTCGATGTTGCGCACTTTAACAGCTGACGAGAAGAAAGACTGGAAGAGTTCTCTGTCAAAAGTGGTACATGCCTATAACTGTACAAAGAGTGATGCAACGGGTTACTCACCCTTCTCTCTATTGTATGGACGATCTCCAAGACTGCCAATTGACATCATGTTCGATACTCTAGTGTCAGAGACTTACAGAACGTATCCGGAGTACGTTCAGAAATGGAAGGAACGGATGGCAGAGGCATACAACCCCTGGCAAAAATTATGGAATCCCCGGGCTCGGAGGATGTTCATTCAGTTGTTTAATGTTGTTGAGAAAAAGCAAATCACAGACATGGCACAAAACTGAAGTCATTTCAAATGGCAACTTTATGGCTTTAAGAACCACTAAAAGAAATCAAGATAAAAAATGTGGCACTCAGTAAGGGTAATTTTTTTCAGACCAAGCAGAGGGAAAAAATTATGGAATCACTCAATTCTGAGGAAAAAATTATGGAATCACCCTGTAAATTTTCATTTCCAAAACTAACACCTGCATCAAATTAGATCTGCTCGTTAGTCTGCATCTAAAAAGGAGTGATCACACCTTGGAGAGCTGTTGCACCAAGTGGACTGACATGAATCATGGCTCCAACACGAGAGATGTCAATTGAAACAAAGGAGAGGATTATCAAACTCTTAAAAGAAGGTAAATCATTATGCAATGTTGCAAAAGATGTTGGTTGTTCAAAGTCAGCTGTGTCTAAAATCTGGACCAAATGCAAACAACATGGGAAGGTTGTTAAAGGCAAACATACTGGTAGACCAAGGAAGACAACAAAGCGCCAAGACCGGAAACGTAAAGCAATATGTCTCCAAAACAGGAAATGCACAACAAAAAAAATGAGGAACGAATGGGAGAAAACTGGAGTCAATGTCTGTGACCAAACTGTAAGAAACCACCTAAAGGAAATGGGATTTACATACAGAAAAGCTAAACATAAAGCCATCGTTAACACCTAAACAGAAAAAAACAAGGTTACAATGGGCTAAGGAAAAGAAATCATGGACTGTGGATGACTGGATGAAAGTCATATTCGGTGATGAATCGCGAATCTGCATTGGGCAAGGTGATGATGCTGGAACTTTTGTTTGGTGCCGTTCCAATGAGATTTATAAAGATGACTGCATGAAGAGAACATGCAAATTTCCACAGTCATTGATGATATGGGGCTGCATGTCAGGTAAAGGCACTGGGGAGATGGCTGTCATTACATCTTCAATAAATGCCCAAGTTTACATTGATATTTTGGACAGTTTTCTTATCCCATCAATTGAAAGGATTTTGGGGATGATGATATCATTTTTCAAGATGATAATGCATCCTGCCATAGAGCAAAAACTGTGTAAACATTCCTTGAAAGAAGACACATAAGGTCAATGTCATGGCCTGCAAATAGTCCGGATCTCAATCCAATTGAAAATCTTTGGTGAAAGTTGAAGAAAATGGTCCATGACAAGGCTCCAACCTGCAAAGCTGATCTGGCAACAGCAATCAGAGAAAGTTGGAGCCAGATTGATGAAGAGTACGGTTTGTCACTCATTAAGTCCATGCCTCAGAGACTGCAAGCTGTTATTAAAGCCAGAGGAGGTTCAACAAAATACTAGTGATGTATTGCAGTGTTCTTTTGTGTGTTTGTTTTTTATGATTCCATAATTTTTTCCTCAGAATTGAGTGATTCCAAAATTTTTTCCCTCTGCTTGGTCTGAAAAAAATTACCCTTACTGAGTGCCACATTTTTTATCTTGATTTCTTTTAGTGTTTCTTAAAGCCATAAAGTTTCCATTTAAAATGACTTCAGTTTTGTGCCATGTCTGTGATCTGCTTTTTTTCAACAACATTAAACAACTGAATGAACATCCTCCGAGCCCGGGGATTCCATAATTTTTGCCAAGGGTTGTACAACATAGCATCCAAAGTGGTTACGCAAGGACAGAGTAAGAGCAAGGAGTACTATGATCGTAAATGTTATAGAGCAAAATTGGCACCAGGAAGCCAGGTGCTAGTCAAGAACGTACGTGAGAAAGGCGGTCCAGGAAAACTTGTTTCGTACTGGGAAGATAAGGTGTATGTGGTCGTAAGGAGGAAAGCCGATGACAGCCAAGTGTTTGAAATCTGATTGGAAACGGGAGACAAGAAAACCAGAATAGTTAATTGGAATTTACTACTACCCTGTGATTATCTCCCACCACAGCAAGACTTCCCAGTAGTAGACCGACATCTCCCCAGATCGTCTAAGGGACCACCACACACTGAAGCTCAGAAGGTGGATAGTGACCTGGAAAGTTCAGATTAAGAAGAACACACTGTTGTAATTCTCTGATCGGCTAGGTGAGTTATGTCCAATCCTTAAGATAGTAAACTAAGTCCCGAGGCTCCAGAGTTTGTACCAAGGAGTACAGATGAAGTCCAATTCAGATCTGATGATTGAACACCATTCACTGAAGAGACCGATCGACACTTAGGAGTAGCAGAATTACCAGACCAGGTGGAAATGGACGATTCAAGAGAAGTACAGGAACTTACAGAGGAAGTTCCAAGATCAGCTGAGGAAGTACAAGAAATAAGTGCGGCAGAAGAAACTCCTGTAACCGAGGAACCCGTGGTATCTGAGGAGCAACCTACCAGGAGGATGTCGACTCAAGAAGTGAGGAGGCCTGTGATGCTGACATATGAGACACTTGGTGAACCGAGCCAAGTGCCAAGGACTGTTGATTGGAAACAGGTATATTTGCCTACAGACCAGGTAAGCTCATTTGAGTGGTATTCACCACCGAGAGACAGTATGGACAATGTTACCTGGTGGAAAGACTTATTTTGGCCTAGTGAGAGAGAGAGCTGGTTTAAGACGTATGAAAAGCTGTAGCGGAAGAGATGCTGATTGTTTTAATTGGGTATTTCCTACAGGAGTTCTACAAGCAAAAGGTCGTAAGAATAGGTTGTTATTGATGTTTACAAAACATACAAAACACAAAAAATATATTACATACCCTACCATCATTATATATAAATGTAAAGCAAAGTTGCATATGAAATACTAGATGGTGGCCCGATTCTAATTCATCGGGTATTCTAGAGTATGCATGCGGCTGACCGGGCACGACTAAGCAGCGAAGCAGTGTTTAAATGGGCTGTGCACTACTTTTAATTAACTTCACAATGTATCCCCTCGGTGCCCCTAATGAATTTTGTCATTACGTCATGTTGTCAATCCTGCTTGTGACAACATCGCTGACGACCCACAGCCAGCACGTAATTCTCCCGCCTGCAGCCGGATCTTGCTTCCGTTTACATCACGACTATTTGCGGCTGCAGCCAGGGGTCTGCTGTTCCGCGCACCACAGTGAATGACGGGCTGTGGGCGGGGTTATCCCCCATCGTGTCACATCCAGCATCCACAGCGCGGTCTGTCAATGTGGTTTGTATGGCTCCGTCATACCTCTAATCCTGGTTTGTATGGCTGACTTATTTTGGATTGTACGCCTTCCTCATCTTAGCTTGTATGGCCTGCTTATCCTGGTTTTGTATGACCTACTCATTCCCCCATCTCTACAGCACAGTTAAAAAACTAAACCCTAATCCTCCCCTTTTTTCCTTTCTTTGCTCCAGCGCTGTCTGTCCTGTTTTCAGCAGCTCCTCGCAGGATGTGAGGCACAGCACGCGCTCTCAGATACTGCTGTGATTAGCTGCTGTCTGTAGATTCGCTGCTTTCCACGCCGGGACTAAGTGCGTGGAGAGGCACAAATCTGCATTCACTTTAGTAGCACATGCTGCAGATGCCGCTATGAAGATTTAAGAATAATACAATGAATACACAAAATAATACTTTATTATTAACTATTATTGGTTATAGAACTTAATACAACTGAACAAAATTATTAAACAGATGATCAAAATATATAAACTATTCCATGAATATGTAACAATATTTTAAAATAAATCATTGCACAAAAGAAGTACGACCCTAGAGTATATTTCTTAACAATATCAACCTAAAATATTTTTGTACACGACATTTTTGGTGAATACTTTTGGACTATCTGTAAGCAACTTTCCTTGTAAATGGGTATCCAAAACTTGCACCTTGACATTGGATCTCATTTTAACTCTTGAAAATGCAACATAGAGTTGTCCATGACCAAAAACGGGCTCCGGTAAATATATGCCAACACGTTGTAGAGTTTGACCTTGTGACTTGTTTATTGTCATGGCAAATGCTGGTTTTACTGGAAACTGTCAATGTCGAAGCCTAAATGGAAGACCGGTGTCTGAAGGACATAAATCAATGCGTGGAATGAACACTTCGTCTCCTTTTGCTGATCCAGTGATCACTCTTGATTGAATTATGTGGGAATGGAGTCCAGTAACAATAAGGCGAGTTCCATTACATAGACCATTTCTTGTATTTAGATTCCGCAGCAACATTACGATTGCTCCAACTTTAAGTTGTAGTCTGTGGGATGGAATTCCTGATGGCGTAACACTATTTAAAAATTCAACTGGATAATGCTCTCGTTCATCTTCATTGTCGACATCCACCGAATCATCACTTTTGTACAATTTATACTCTCCAGGCATTCTATCCATCACACGGGAATTTAGCAGAGCTACGTCATCGTTCTTGGGACAGAGAATAGCATAGGAAGAGGCCCTCTCAACACTGCTTTGGTAGTTCACATCTATTTCAACGCGTTGTCCAAAAACATCACTTACGATGCAGTCAGTGCACAACATGTCTTCTGGTATTTCAATAATGTCTTCTCCAAGGTTATATTCATTGCTAAGTTCACCATTACCAAGTTTAAGAAGCCAGTTGCTGTACTCTGGGTCAGAAGATCGCATGTTGTTAATTAGTTGGAGTTTATTAAACTCTTTCCAAAGGTCTGACATTTTTAAGGTTGACTCGATAATATTTGTTCTTGTTCCATTTTGTTCAACTGGAAGGCATTGCCTAAAATCTCCGCCAAGGACAAAAACTTTACCTCCAAAAGGAATTTCATTTTTTTCTGCAATATTTGTAGTCATAACTTCACGCAGAAGTCTGTCAATTAAGCTCAAAGCATATTTGGGTGCCATGGTGCACTCATCAAGTATCAAAAGATTTGCACTGTTTAACTGTTTTCCTGCAAATGTGTCTTGTTTGATTCTGGAAACGGAGATTTCATTGACTGGAACTGGTATCTCAAAGAGTGAATGCATAGTGCGACCTCCTCTTAAAAGGTTTGCTGCAATACCTGTGGTAGCCGATGGCAATACGACTTTTCCCAACCCTCTAACGTGATGCATTAAAACTTCATAGAGGTATGTTTTACCGCTGCCTCCAGGACCGTCAATAAAGAAACATTTTGGCGTTGGATCAGCTTGGTTTTCTACAGCGCTCACAATAGTGTCATATGCAATCCATTGTTGTTGATTTAAGGAGTTTTTCTTCTCTGTTGCCAACAATAATTCATAAGCTTCGTCATACTCTTGAATTTGTGCAACTTGACTTGCATGCTGTGGCAAATTAAAGTCTGAAAACGTTTTTCCATGCAGTAGTAGCACATTTTGCATGGCATAAGCTTCGCAATTTTGACAATTTCCACTTTTGTTGTGAAGACGTAAGCAGTAATCTTCAATTAGATGTTCTTTGAAATTTGTCCAAAGTTGAGCCGGATTTGTAGGCGGTCCAAAGACACAAATGTAGGCAAACAATTCACGAAGTTTTTTAGGCATATGTAGGGTAACTGCGTCTTCTAAAGTAAGTGTCCACATAGTATCATCCAATAGAAGTCCTAAAGCCAAAGCTGCAACTTTAAATGTATCGTGCAATACTCCATTAACTGTTTTCAAATCTTCATAACTTCTAGCTCCTTTGACATACAGTAGTAACAGCCGAAGGCAATATCTTTCTTGATCCTTGACACTAACAGTATACATGCGTCCAATTATTTTGCTAAATCCTCGTTGTCTTGGCTTCCAAGTTTTATTCCAAACGTAATGCTCTGGAATCTCTCAATACAAATACTGCCTGCGTTTTCGTCACGTTGGTTCAGCAAAAACCATTCCATTAATGTTGAGGTTGTACTTACATTTTTTGAGACATCTTCGACTTGAGCATTTTCAAAGAAATAAAGCTGCTGTTGATTTGGTAAATGAATAGCTAAACGTACAATGGCATGGGACTGTGAATGCATTGGAAACGTAAATATTCTCCAAGCAGCTTCTCGAGCACTGACATATCTTGAGTCAACAAACCGTGATGATTCATCGTGATTGACTGTTTTTTGTTGTATTTCGATGTTAGCTTTGTCATGCCCCTTGCAGATGTACTTGAAAAGATATTTAACACTTTTTATTGAAGCGCAGATTTCAACGTTGATGTGACAGTTGTAAGCGTTTTAATAAGTACGGGTTGTATGGAACTATCCATGAGTTATTTATAATCTTTTTGTTGTGTACAATGTTATCAATCAGTTGTCTCCGGTAGGATGGGTAGCCATCCAAATCTTTAAAAGTGCTGTTTCAACTGCTTTGGAAACCCTTTTGTACACTTTCCGTTTTCCATGTATGGACTTTTTGGATTAGCTACACCGCATGGGCCATGAACCATATTACAGATTACAATATTATACAATTCAGCATACTTGTCTTGGTTAGGAATTTCAGCCCACACTACGTTGTCAATTTCGTCCTCCGTGCGAAACTTGGAATCCGCGTCTAAAATAATTAGTATATGCGCATGTGGGAGACCTCGTTTCAGAAACTCTATGATGTGTACCATTGCTACAACTGTTCCAAAAAGGCCATTTTTTATGTCTTTAAAAAGGCTGCTGAGTTTTAGTCGAAATACGCGTGCAACTAAGTCCGGCCTGTGTTCAACTTGCTGCCAGGGTTGTAGATTTTCGGTAATTTCCGGACATTTAGGATTACAGGTCATTGTTAAAAAAATGTTAGGTCTTCCATACTTTGTTACTATTGCCATTGCATCTTGATAACGCTGTTGCATGTTGCGGGGGCTACCTTCAAAGGATGACGGGAGAATTACTGTTTTTCCAATTGGAATTCCTTTTTGAATGGATTGTTTTTGCAAATGTTCAGTAGTCTTCAACTTTAAGTTGTTTTTGGTTCATGCGTATGAAATTGAGCCGATTAGCTTCAATTTTAACGTATGCGTCGACTAAGTACTGTTGTGTCAGTTTCCCACCGTTTAAAATAGGATTGAAGTAATTTCGCACAGACAGAAGAAAACTGTAGTACTGTAGTTGTGTAATTCTTCTTGAAGTTCCTTGCTGGTGTAGGTTTTCATGCCACCCTTGATCACCGCTTGGAAAGAATAGCGGATACAGAAGAGCATCAAGGTTGCTGTGCAAAATGCTAATACGTTGTGTTTTAGGAACGAAAGGGTTGTTTTTGTCTGGCTTAAGATGGACTAATATATCTCTTTGAAAAACAACTGCGACCTGACTTACACGTGGTTTGTTGTAACATCGGGGATCTTGTTGACGTTCTTGTTTAATAGCCATGATAATAGAAGGCATTTCCGTCCCATTTTGTATAGCTCTCTGTTACTCCTCAGCTTCGACGTCTTTTAGCATGCGATATGCGGCAGCAAATGGGCTGATTGTTTGTAAATGTACGGCAATTAGGTTCATCAGTTCTGCATTACACTTTTCATTTTCTTTTCGGTTCATCCTTTGTTCTGTAGCCTCATTTGGATCAAAGATGTATAATTGTGCAAATGTTGGTGGTTGTCCTAGTTCTGGGTGAAGTGTTCCAGTGCGGTGGTAGATCTGGCCATGAATTTTAAAACAATACGGTCCGAATCCAGGGGGCGGTGCAATGTTGACACCAAATGAAGCAAACGCATGAGAACTGTTGATACTTCTGATATTTTCCATAAAATTTCTACTGTGTTGATGCGTTCCTTTCATCAACTGCTCAAACAGATCTGAGTAGTGACATCTTGGTAGCATCGCTTTTCCTTTTTGGCAGCTTTGAGTAAACTGATTGTCAGATGGTTTTGAACAAACTACATTCATCTTCCCACAGTAGTGTTGAATAATTATAGTTTCATTGTCTGTTACGTAACGTGCAAGTTGTTGAATGTTCTGCTGGGTTTGCCTTAGTTGGTAGAGCATTAGTTTTTGATAAATTTGTCGATCGTATTGTTCTCGGTTTGTCCTGGATTCTGGAGATTCATTCAGCCGACATTGTCTATGGGATTCCGCATCGTGTTCCTGTCTAGCCGCGGTGTGTTGCGGTGTTTCCCGTTCCCGACGTTGTCTGTGAGATTCCGCATCCTGGGCTTGTCTGGCAGCAGTGTGTTGTGGTGTCTCCTGTTTCCGACGTTGTCTGTGAGATTCCGCATCCTGGGCTTGTCTGGTGACAGGGTGTTGTGGTGTCTCTTGTTCCCGGCGTTTTTGGTGAGATTCCGCATTCTGGGCTTGTCTGGCTCCAGTGAGTTGTGGTGTCTCTTGTTCCCGACGTTGTCTGTGAGATTCCGCATCCTGGGCTTGTCTGGCGACAGTGTGTTGTGGTGTCTCCTGTTCCCGACGTTTTCTGTGAGATTCCGCATCCTGGGCTTGTCTGCCGGCAGTGTGTTGTGGTATCTCCTGGTCCCGAAGTTTTCTATGAGCCTCCGCATCTTGGGCTTGTCTGCCGGCAGTGTGTGGTGGTGTCTCCTGTTTCCGAATTTTTCTGTGAGCTTCCGCATCCTGGGCTTGTCTGGCTGCAGTGTGTGGTGTTGTCTCCTGCTTCCAAAGTTTTCTGTGAGCTTCCGCATCCTGGGCTTGTCTGCCGGCAGTGTGTTGAGGTGTCTCCTGTTCCCGGCGTTTTTGGTGAGATTCCACATCCTGGGCTTGTCTGGCGGCAATGTGTTGCGGTGTCTCCTGTTCCCGGCGTTTTTGGCGATATTCTGCATCCTTGGCTTGTCTGGCGGCAGTGTGTTGCGGTGTCTCCTTTTCCCGGCGTTTTTGTTGAGATTCCGCATCGTGGGCTTGTCTGGCGGCAGTGTGTTGCGGTGTCTCCTTTTTCCGGTGTTTTTGGTGAGATTCCGCATCCTGGGCTTGTCTGGCGGCAGTGTGTTGTGGTGTCTCCTGTTCCCGGCGTTTTTGGTGAGCTTCCACATTATGGGCTTGTCTGGCGGCAGTGTGTTGCGGTGTCTCCTGTTCCTGGCGTTTTTATTGAGCTTTCGCATCCTGGGCTTGTCTGGCGGCAGTGTGTTGCGGTGTCTCCTGTTCCCGGCGTTTTTTGGGAGATTCTGCATCCTGGGCTTGTCTGGCAGCAGTGTGTTGCGGTGTCTCCTGTTCCCAGCGTTTTTGTTGAGCTTCCGCATCCTGGGCTTGTCTGGCAGCAGTGTGTTGCGGTGTCTCCTGTTTCCGGTGTTTTTTGTGAGATTCCGCAACCTGGGCTTGTCTGGCAGCAGTGTGTTGCGGTGTCTCCTGTTCTCAGCGTTTTTTTTTAGATTCTTCATCCTGGGCTTGTCTGGCGGCAGTGTGTTGCGGTGTCTCCTGTTCCCGGCGTTTTTGGTGACCTTCCGTATCCTTGGCTTGTCTGGCGGCAGTGTGTTGCGGTGTCTCCCGTTTCCGACATTGTCTGTGAGATTCCACATCCTGGGCTTGTCTGGCGGCAGTATGTTGTGGTGTCTGTTGCTCTCAACGTTGTCGTTTTCTTGCTGCTTCTGCTGCTTTTCTGTCTTCCTCCGTGGCGTATTTTCGCTTACGACCCATTATAAAACAGGAAGCGTAAAGAAGTATCTCTTCAGTGTGCTGTCACTGGTAGAACGTGTTCAGTAAACCTGACTGAAGTCCCTCGCACAGTGTGACAGAGGTCCCTCACACAGTGTGACTGAAGTCCCTCGCACAGTCTGACTGAAGTCCCTCGCACAGTGTGACTGAGAAAACCTGCTCAGTACGTTATGAGCAGTAGCTATTTGAAATGTTGCGGTAATTGGCCGGAGAGCGTGTTTAAATTTGGCGTGAAAATCTGTGATTGGTCGCGGGCGGCGTCCGCGACCAATCATAGAAGCGGGTTTTAAATCTCGCGCACCGTGTTACTAAGGAGCGGACAACGTGTTTGAATTTAGCATTAAAATCTCTGATTGGTCGCGGCAGAAGAGCGCGACCAATCAGCGAATCGTATTAGTGAGGACCGGGGAGCGGCTGCCTGTGCGGCTACTTCCGCTGCGAAAAGCCGGGAGATGAGCGACTGCTCGCACTAGAAGTATCCCGACCCGCAGCGCCGCTCCCCGGTCCTCCCTTGACACGCTAGCCACATGGAGGTCAGCGCCACTGCCTGTGTGGATGCTTCCGCTGCGATAAGCCGGGAGATGAGCGACTCCTCGCAGCAGAAGTATCCCGACCCGCAGCGCCGCTCCCCGGTCCTCCCTTCATGCGCTAGCCGCTGATCTCCCGACAGTAAGGACCGGACATTTGTGTTCAAAATCGCTGATTGAACACATTTGTGTTCAAAATCGCTGATTGGTCGCGGGCGCTGCCCGCGACCAATCACCGATTTGGGCAGCACATTTAAATAGCAGCCACGACCAATCACCGATCTTGCAGACACATTTAAAGACCGCTGTGCTGATTGATCGCGGACGCTGCCCGCGACCAATCACCGATTTGGGCGCCACATTTAAATAGCTGGCGCGACCAATCACCGATCTTGCAGAGACATTTAAACACCGCTGTGCTGATTGGTCGCGGATGCTATTTAAATGTGGCGACCAATCACCGATTTGGGCGCCACATTTAAATAGCGGCCGCGACCAATCACCGATCTTGCAGACACATTTAAACACCGTTGTGCTGATTGGTCACGGACGCTGCCCGTGACCAATCACCGATTTGTGCGCCACATTTAAATAGCGGGCGCGACCAATCACCGATCTTGCAAAGACATTTAAACACCGCTGTGCTGATTGGTCGCGGACGCTATTTAAATGTGGCGACCAATCACCGATTTGGGCACCACATATAAATAGCGGCCGCGACCAATCACCGATCTTGCAGAGACATTTAAGCACCGCTGTGCTGATTGGTCGCGGACACTATTTAAATGTGGCGACCGATCACCGATTTGGGCGCCACATTTAAATAGCGGGCGCGACCAATCACCGATCTTGCAGACACATTTAAACACCGCTGTGCTGATTGGTCGTGGACGCTGCCCGCGACCAATCACCGATTTGGGCGCCACATTTAAATATCGGGCGCAACCAATCACCGATCTTGCAGAGACATTTAAACACCGCTGTGCTGATTGGTCGCGGACGCTATTTAAATGTGGCGACCGATCACCGATTTGGGCGCCACATTTAAATAGCGGGCGCGACCAATCACCGATCTTGCAGACACATTTAAAGACCGCTGTGCTGATTGATCGCGGACGCTGCCCGCGACCAATCATCGATTTGGGCGCCACATTTAAATAGCTGGCGCGACCAATCACCGATCTTGCAGAGACATTTAAACACCGCTGTGCTGATTGGTCGCGGATGCTATTTAAATGTGGCGACCAATCACCGATTTGGGCGCCACATTTAAATAGCGGCCGCGACCAATCACCGATCTTGCAGACACATTTAAACACCGCTGTGCTGATTGTTCGCTGACGCTGCCCGCAACCAATCACCGATTTGTGCGCCACATTTAAATAGCGGGCGCGACCAATCACCGATCTTGCAAAGACATTTAAACACCGCTGTGCTGATTGGTCGCGGACGCTATTTAAATGTAGCGACCAATCACTGATTTGGGCGCCACATTTAAATAGCGGCCGCGACCAATCACTGATCTTGCAGAGACATTTAAGCACCGCTGTGCTGATTGGTCGCGGACGCTATTTAAATGTGGCGACCAATCACCGATTTGGGCGCCACATTTAAATAGCGGGTGCGACCAATCACCGATCTTGCAGACACATTTAAACACCGCTGTGCTGATTGGTCGCGGACGCTGCCCGCGACCAATCACCGATTTGGGCGCCACATTTAAATAGCGTCCGCGACCAATCAGCACAGCGGTGTTTAAATGTGTCTGCAAGATCGGTGATTGGTCGCGGCCGCTATTTAAATGTGGCGCCCAAATCGGTGATTGGTCGCGGTCAGCGTCCACGACCAATCAGCACAGCAGTGTTTAAATGTGGCGCCAAGATCGGTGATTGGTCGCGGCCGCTATTTAAATGTGGCGCCCAAATCGGTGATTGGTCGTGGGCAGCGTCCGCGACCAATCAGCACAGCAGTATTTAAATGTGGCGGCCAAATCGGTGATTGGTCGCGGGCAGCGTCCGCGACCAATCAGCACAGCGGTGTTTAACTGTTGCGGCAAGATCAGTGATTGGTCGCGTCCGGAGACCGCGACCAATCATTGAATCATATTGGTGAGCGGAATCGTATTGGTGAGGACCGGGGAGCGTCGCTGCCTGTGTGGCTACTTCCGCTGCGAGAAGCCAGGAGATGAGCCACTGCTCGCAGCAGAAGTATCCCGACCCGCAGCGCCGCTCCCCACCCCTCCCTTCCGCATGGAGGTCAGCGGCGCCGGCGGTCGAGGTCCTTCTGCTGCTACTGGCCTGCATTACTTCAACTCTGATATACAGTAAGGTTTTTAATATAGACAGTGTAGGACCGTCCCAATTAGGGTCACCTTGTCGCTGGTGGGACGGCTTGTATAACTTTTTTTGATCAAAATAGTTCACTAAGTACCCTATATTTCATATGCAACTTTGCTTTACATTTATATATAATGATGGTAGGGTATGTGATATATTTTTTGTCTTTTGTAGGTTTTGTATCTTTTTGCTAGTGTGAACATGCTCCTATTTCTTACATGTGTACCATCTTAGACTTCAGTTCACATTGCTTGGTTTTTTGTCTTGTTTGCATTCTGTGCAAATTAGGGGTGTGGCATCCCCCTTGTTGAGCTGGTCAGTATATATGTAGCTTACCACGGGCTTAGGTGGACTCATATTAGGACCCGGTTCTATTTGTCTACCCTTTTATATGCATTACTTCAACTCTGATATACAGTAAGGTTTTTAATATAGACAGTGTAGGACCGTCCCAATTAGGGTCACCTTGTCGCTGGTGGAACGGCTTGTATAACTTTTTTTGATCAAAAATAGTTCACTAAGTACCCTATATTTCATATGCAACTTTGCTTTACATTTATATATAACTTGATGGTGGCCCGATTCTAATGCATCGGGTATTCTAGAATATGTATGCGGCCGACCTGGCGCAATCAGCAATGCGGTGTTAAAATTTGGCACCTATATCGCAGATTGGTCACGGCCGGCGGTCGCGACCAATCAGCGGAGCGGGGTTTAAATTTGGTGCCAATAATGCTGATTGGTTGCGGCCGGCAGCCCCGACTAATCAGCAGAGCGTTGGTTAAATTTGGCGCCAATGTGGCTGATTGGTCGCGTCTGGCATCAGCGACCAATCAGCAGAGCGTTGTTTAAATTTGGCGCCAATCTCGCTGATTGGTTGCGGCTGGCAACCGAGAACAATCAGCAGAGCACTGATTAAATTTGGCAACAATCTCGCTGATTGGTCGCGGCTGGCGTCCGCGACCAATCAGCATAGCGTTGTTTAAATTTGGCGCCAATATCGCTGATAGGTCGCGGCTGGCGTCCGTGACCAATCAGCAGAGCGTTGTTTAAATTTGGTGCCAATATCGCTGATTGGTCGCGGTTGGCATCCGCGACCAATCAGCAGAGCGTTGTTTAAATTTGGCGCCAATCTCGCTGATTGGTCGCGGACGCCAGACGCAACCAATCAGCAGAGCAGTGTTTAAATGTGGCGCCAAAATCGCTGATTGGTCACGGGCAGCGTCCGCGACCAATCAGCATAGCGTTGTTTAAATTTGGCGCCAATCTCGCTGATTGGTCGCGTCTGGCGTCCGCGACCAATCAGCAGAGCATTGTTTAAATTTGGCGCCAATCTCGCTGACTGGTCGCAGCTGGCAGCCGCGACCAATCAGCAGAGCGTTGTTTCAATTTGGCGCCAATTTTGCTGATTGGTCGCTGCTGGCGTCCGCGACCAATCAGCACAGCAGTGTTTAAATGTGGCGCCCAAATCGGTGATTGGTCGCGGCCGCTATTTAAATGTGGCGCCAAGATCGGTGATTGGTCGCGGCTGGCATCCGCGACCAATCAGCAGAGCGTTGTTTAAATTTGGCGCCAATCTCGCTGATTGGTCGCGGCTGGAGACCACGACCAATCAGCATAGCGTTGTTTAAATTTGTCACCAAAATTGCTGATTGGTCGCGGTGGCCGGGCGCGACCAATCAGCAGAGCGGGGTTTAAATTTTGCGCCAATACTGCTGATTGTTCGCGGCCGGCGACCGCGACCAATCAGCAGAGCGGCATTTAAATGTGCCGCCCATCTCGCTGATTGATCGCGGCCGGGCACCGTGGCCAATGAGCAGAGCGGCGTTTAAATTTGCCGGCCATCTCGCTGATTGGTCGCGGCCGGCCACCGCGACCAATGAGCAGAGCAGCGTTTAAATTTGCCGCCCATCTCGCTGATTAATCGCGGCCGGACACCGCGACCAATCAGCAGAGCGGCGTTTAAATTTACCGCCCATTTCGCTGATTGGTCGCGGCCGGCCACCGCGACCAATCAGCACAGCGGCGTTTAAATTTGCCGCCCATCTCGCTGATTGGTTGCGGTGGCCGGCCGCGATTAATCAGCAGAGCGGCGTTTAAATTTGCCGCCCATTTCGATCATTGGTCGCGGCCGGCCACCGCGACCAATCAGCAGAGCGGCATTTAAATTTACCGGCCATCTCGCTGATTGGTCGCGGTGGCCGGCCGCGACTAATCAGCAGAGCGGCGTTTAAATTTGCCACCCATCTCGCTGATTGGTCGCGGTAGCCAGCCGCGACCAATCAGCAGAGCGGCGTTTAAATTTGCCGCCCATCTCGCTGATTGGTCGCGGCCGGCCACTGCGACCAATCAGCAGAGCGGCGTTTAAATTTGCCACCCATCTCGCTGATTGGTCGCGGTGGCCGGCCACGACCAATCAGCAGAGCGGCGTTTAAATTTTTCGCCCATCTCGCTGATTGGTCACGGCTGGCCACCGCGACCAATCAGCACAGCGGCGTTTAAATTTGCCGCCCATCTCGCTGATTGGTCGCGGGCGGTCGGCCGGCCACCGCGACCAATCAGCAGAGCGGCGTTTAAATTTGCCGCTCATCTCGCTCATAGGTCGCGGTGGCCACCGAGACCAAACAGCACAGCGGCGTTTAAATTTGCCGCCCATCTCGCTGATTGGTCGCGGTCGGCCGGCCACCGCGACCAATCAGCAGAGCGGCGTTTAAATTTGCTGCCCATCTCGCTGATTGATCGCGGCTGGCCACCGCGACCAATCAGCGTCGTATTAGTGTGGGGCCGGGAGCGGCGCTGCTTGTGCGGCTCCGTATTAGCGAGGACCGGGGAGCGGCGCTGCCTGTGCGGCTCCTTCTGCTGCGAGAAGCCGGGAGATGAGCGGCTGCTCGCAGCAGAAGCATCCCGACCGGCGGCGCCGCTCCCCGGTCCTCCATTCACACTTGCTTTCGGGAGATCAGCGGGCCAAGCCGCTGATCTTCCGACGTTAGTCACATGGAGGTCAGCGACGGCGGTCGGGGTAGTTGTGCTGCTAGCGCCGCTCATCTCCCCGCTGCATCGCTGCTGACCTCCGTCCGCCAGATGAGCCGCTAACGGCCTCCATCTTTTTTCAGAAATCCCGCGGCGCTGATTGGCCGCTGCCGGACCAATGAGCGACGTGGGATTTCCAGGACAGACAGACAGAAAGACAGACAGACAGATAGACAGACAGACAGACAGACGGGATAAGACAATTATATGGTAGACTAGATGGTGGCCCGATTCTAATGCATCGGGTATTCTAGAATATGTATGCGGCCGACAGGGCGCAATCAGCAGAGCGGTGTTTAAATTTGGCGCCAAAATCGCTGATTGGTCGAGGCCGGCAAAAGTGACCAATCACCAAAGCGGTGTTAAAATTTGGCGGCTATATGGCAGATTGGTCACGGCCGGCGGTCGCGACTAATCAGCAGAGTGGGGTTTAAATTTGGCGCCAATAATGCTGATTGGTTGCGGCCGGCGGTCGCGACCAATCAGCAGAGCGTTATTTAAATTTGGCGCCAATAATGGTGATTGGTCACGGCCGGGACCAATCTGCAGAGCGGTGTTTAAATTTGGCGCCAATAATGCTGATTATTTGCGACTGGTAACCGCGACCAATCAGCATAGCGGTGTTTAAATTTGGCGCCAATATCACTGATTGGTCGCAGCCGGCCACCGCGACAAATCAGTAGAGCGGGGTTTAAATTTGGCGCCAATAATGCTGATTGGCCGCAATCGCCGGCCGCGACCAATCAGCAGAGCGGTGTTTAAATTTGGCGCCAAAATCGCTGATTGGTCGCGGCTGGCAACCGCGACCAATCAGCAGAGCGGGGTTTAAATTTGGCGCCAATACTGCTGATTGGTCGCAGACGGCGACCGGGACTAATCAGCAGAGCAGTGTTTAAATTTGGCGCCAATACATCTGATTGATGTCGGCCAGCAACCGCGACCAATCAGCAGAGCGGGGTTTAAATTTGGCGCCAATACTGCTGATTGGTCACGGCCGGCAACCGCGACCAATCAGCAGAGCGGTGTTTAAACTTTGCACCAATATTGCTGATTGGTCGCGGACGGCGACTGCGACTAATCAGCAGAGCGGTGTTTAAATTTGGCGCCAATACTACTGATTGATCTTGGCCGGCCACCGCGACCAATCAGCAGAGCGGGGTTTAAATTTGGCGCCAATACTGCTGATTGGTCGCGGTTGCCGGCCGCGACCAATCAGCAGAGCGGTGTTTAAATTTGGCGCCAATAATGCTGATTAGTGCGGAGAGCGCGACCAATCAGCGAATCGTATTGGTGAGGACCTGGGAGAGGAATCGTATTAGTGAGGACTGGGGAGCGCCGCTGGCTGTGCGGCTACTTCCGCTGCGAGAAGCCGGGAGATGAGCAACTGCTCGCAGCAGAAGTATCCCGACCCGCAGCGCCGCTCCCCGGTCCTCCCTTGACACCCTAGCCGCTGATGTCCCCACAGTATCCGCATGGTGTTACTAAGGTCCGGACATTTGTGTTAAAAATCGCTGATTGGTCGCTGGCGCTGCCCGCGACCAATCACCGATTTGGGCGCCAAATTTAAATATCGGCCACGACCAATCACCGATCTTGGCTCCACATTTAAACACCGCTGTGCTGATTGGTTGCCGACGCTGGGCGCGACCAATCATCGATTTTGGCACCACATTTAAATAGCGTCTGCGACCAATCAGTACAGCGGTGTTTAAACGTGGAGCCAAGATCGGTGATTGGTCGCGGCCGATATTTAAATTTGGCGCCCAAATCGGTGATTGGTCGCGGGCAGCGTCCGCGACCAATCAGCACAGTCACAGTAGTGTTTAACTTTTGCGGCAAGATCAGTGATTGGTCGCGGGCCAAGACCGCGACCAATCACCGATTTGTGCGGCACATTTAAATAGCGGCCGCGACCAATTGGATGTCAGCGCCGCTCCCCGGTACTCCCTTGACACCCTAGCCGCTGATGTCCCCACAGTATCCGCATGATGTTACAAAGGTCTGGACATTTGTGTTAAAAATCGCTGATTGGTCGCCGACGCTGGGCGCGACCAATCACCGATTTTGGCGCCACATTTAAATAGCGTCGGCGACCAATCAGCGATTTTTAACACAAATGTCCGGACCTTTGTAACACCATGTGGATACTGTGGGGACATCAGCGGCTAGGTTGTGAAGGGAGGACCGGGGAGCGGCGCTGCGGGTCGGGATACTTCTGCTGCGAGCGCCCGCTCATGTCCCGGGTTCTCGCAGCGGAAATATCCGCACAGGCAGCGCCGCTGACATCCATGCGGCTAGGGTGTGAAAGGCGGACCGGGGAGCGGCGCTGACATCCAATTGGTCCCGGCCGCTATTTAAATGTGTCGCACAAATCAGTGATTGGTCGCGGTCTTGGCCCGCGACCAATCACTGATCTTGCCGCAAAAATTAAACACTACTGTGACTGTGCTGATTGGTCGTGGCCCGCGACCAATCACCGATTTGGGCGCCAAATTTAAATATCGGCCGCGACCAATTACCGATCTTCGCTCCACATTTAAACACCGCTGTACTGATTGGTCGCGGACGCTATCTAAATGTGGCGCCAAAATCGATGATTGGTCGCGCCCAGAGTCGGCGACCAATCAGCAGAGTGGCGTCTAAATTTGCCGCCCATCTCGCTGATTGGTCGCGGTGGCCAGCCGCGATTAATCAGCAGAGCGGCGTTTAAATTTGACGCCCATCTCGCTGATTGGTCACGGCCGGCCACCGCGACTAATCAGCACTGCGGCGTTTAAATTTGCCGCCCATCTCGCTGATTGGTCGCGGTCGGCCACCGTGACCAATCAGCAGAGCGGCGTTTAAATTTGTCGCCCATCTCGCTGACTGGTCACGGCCGGCCACCGCGACCAATCAGCACTGCGGCGT